>NC_134361.1:162977664-163215164 GCF_048569485.1 Anomaloglossus baeobatrachus | reverse complement strand
GCGTCCGCTTCCGGCACCAGCTTCCTGAACCTGCAAAACTGAAACCGTGATAGCGCATCAGCCACCTCGTTGCGAATCCCAGGCACATGCCGAGCCACCCCGCAAATGTTTAACTCCAAACAACGCAACACTAGATGCCTTAAATACCCCACAACCGGCGGGGATTTTGCCGACAGTGCGTTGATGGAATGCACCACCGCCATGTTGTCACAATGCATGCAAACCCTTCTTCCAGCAAAAACAGGGCCCCACAACTCCACCGCCACAATAATGGAAAACAATTCCAACAGCGCCAAATTCTTCACCAAACCTGCTTCCACCCACCGCCGCGGCCACTTTCCCACGCACCAGCGCGTTTGAAAAATTGCTCCAAAACCTGTCGCCCCAGCCGCATCCGTGTACAATTCCAGCTGGCTATTGGACACCGCCTCGCTCATCCAAAGGGTCCGACCGTTGTACCGGTCCAAGAACTCCTCCCACACCAACAAATCCCCTTTCATCATTTTTGTCACTCTGACAAAGTGATTTGGAGCTTTTACCCCTGCGGTTGCGCTCGCCAGTCTCCTATTAAATATCCGCCCCATCGGCATAATGCGACAAGCGAAATTCAACTTTCCGAGCACTGACTGCAACTCGCGCAACCGCACCTTCTTGGCCTGAGACAAAAACCGCACCGACGCCTTCAAATCCAACAGCTTTCCCTCCGGCAACCGGCATTCCATTGCCAGTGTATCAATTTCGATACCTAAGAAACATAATACCGTCACCGGCCCTTCTGTTTTGTCTTTTGCCAACGGAATACCCAGGCTCCGCGCGATCCGCTCTAACGTAAACAACAACAAGGAGCAAACCGAAGAGCCCGCCGGACCCACGCAAAAGAAGTCATCCAAATAGTGAATCACCGAATGGACTCCTGCCACCTCCTTGACTACCCATTCCACAAACGTACTGAATGCCTCAAAATAAGCACACGAAATGGAACAGCCCATCGGCAGGCAACGATCCACATAGTATTCACCATCCCACATACACCCTAAGAGATGAAAGCTCTCTGGATGCACCGGGAGTAAACGAAAAGCTGCTTCCACATCCGCCTTTGCCATCAGGGCCCCCCGCCCCGCTACCCTTACCAGCTCCAAGGCCCTATCGAACGATACATAACATACCGCCGACAATTCCGGTGATATCCCATCATTCACCGACAATCCCGCCGGATAAGATAAATGATGAATGAGCCGAAATTTGTTCGGCTCCTTCTTAGGTACCACCCCAAGGGGGGAAATCCGTAAATTAGAGAATGGCGGGTCCTGGAATGGGCCCGCCATCCTCCCCAACTCCACCTCCTTCTGCAGCTTTTCCTTCACCACCGCCGGATGTTCTTTTGCGGACCGCAAGTTTCCCGGGCGAAACACCGGCGCCTCAGATTCAAACGGAATCCGAAAGCCCTCTGTAAAACCACGTTCCAACAACTCCGCCGCCCGCACATCCGGGTATCTACTTAAATAGAGAAGCATCGCCTCTACCCTCACTGGCGTCCTCCCTTTTTCCAGACCCCTCCCCCGCCTTTCCTTTGCCTTTCTTGAAGCACCTGGCCAGAGGGTGGGACCCTCCACATCCGGAACACTCGTGTCTGAACCGACAAGAAGCCCCGAACTTACACTGTCCCTCGTTATACTGCCAACAAGCTCCCTTTTTCTGTCCAGCCGAGGACCCGCCACTCGCACCCGGGCTCCCGGCACCCCCTCGAAAGGGCTGAGCCGGCGCCGTCATTAACCGCATCCACAAAGAAATATCCTTGTGGCCCCACTGGACTCCCGGCCGCAGAGCCTTCCGCTGCCGGAACTGCTCATCATATCTCAACCACCCCAAACCGCCGTATACTCTATACGCTTCCCCTATCGCGTCCATATATCCAAATAGGGCGGAACAATGCTCCGGCTCCTTTTCCCCGATCACACTGGCTAAGATAGCAAAGGCCTGCAACCAATTGGTAAACGTCCTCGGGATCAACCTATACCGCCGTTTTTCCTCATCCTCCTTCTCCTTTTTTGTATCACTAGGTTTCACCTTATCCAAATTAAACTTTTCCAAGGGAAGCAGGGAAAAAATTTCCACATACTCCCCCTTCCAAATCTTTTCCCTCACCTCCTTTTTCAAATGAACCCCTAACTGCCCTTCAAAGCACACATAAATTTCACTCCGTGCCCTATCATCCAAATGCACAACCTCATCCTCCTTTTCTTTTTCCTTTTCCGCCTCCTTACTCGCACCCACGGAAGCCGCCCCACCAGCCTCCTGTCCCGTACCTGCCGCCGAGGTCGTGTCCCCCGCAGCAACATCGCGCACCGGCGCTTCTGTCCGCACCACCTCCGTGGGGCCCACCCACGCCCCCACCGGAGCCCCAGGCCCAGTCCGACTACCCCGTTCCGCAGACAACCCCTGCAACACCCCCAAAAGCTGCCCCCAAAACTCTGGACCCGGTAAACCAGACTGCCCGACCGCACTCGCCCCCAGCGCAACGCGTCCCGCGACGGAACCCCCGCCCTCGCCCGCGCTACCCACAGCATGTAACATTTCTGTTGTCTGCTCACCAGGCTGCCGTTGAGCCGACGCCAGAACAGCCGTGCCACGATCTTCCAGCTGCCGCTCCGTCCGACCTGCCGCTGCTCCTTCTTCCTCGCTGGAGTCTGATGCGCTGCCGAAATCCTCAGGGGGGACCAGCGAGGGGACAGCTCGCACCTGGCAGCCGTCGACCCCCACGGTCACCGCACCCCGCTCGTCCGGGCGACTCCTGCTTGACCTCTTCCTTTTCTCCCGCCGTGGCGCCCTGCCGCCGTCTCTTCCCGCTGTAATCGTGATATCCTGCTGCGCCGCCCCTTCTCCTGTCGTCCTCAGTGGGCTCCCTCCCTGCCGACTGCCGGAAGGCCGTGCCGAGCTTGCTCCTCGCCGGGACCCACCCCCAGCACGCTCCTCGCCGGGGGGGGACCGTGACTACCGATCTCCTCTGTGCCTGCGGGCCACCGTACCCCTCCTCCGATCTCCTGACCTCGCCGCTCACATCCGCTCCCGTCCCCCGTCCTGTTGCTCTCCCCTGCGGCCTGCAGGGAGTCTCCTCCGGCAATCCGGCATGCCGAGCGCCACCCCCAGCCAGCACATCACTGGGGGCTGCCGTCATCCATGCTCCGGTCTGGTGCTGCGCAGGCCGCGGACCGGAAGTGGGCCTCGCAGAGGCTCCGCCAACCCCCGACCCACGGGATCTCCGTCGCGGATTCCTCTCGGTGGCCGGCTGCTCCCCTAGGTTAGTTGGAGGGCTCCGCCGCTGCTCCGGAGGGTCCCCGCAGGGGCTCCTTGATCTGATTCTCCCCCTCCAGCTGGGGGAGTAGCGCTCCGGCGGTCGCGCCCGCCGAGCACGTAGCCACGGCCCGGGCGCTGGAACAGCAGGCGGCGCCGCTCCAGCCCCACAGACCGCTGCCAGCTGCTGCCTCAGGGCATCCACTCCCATGACCTCGGATGCCCTCCGCACCATCTCCAGGAGTTCAGCAAGGGCAGCCATGGCAGGAAGCAGCAGCAGCACTACGTCCTGGGACACAAAGATCAATCGACGAAAGGGGAGGTAAACAGCACACCCCCCTCTCTTATACCTCTCCCAACACCCCACCCCTTCCTTGCTCCCCCCCAATCCCCTTACAGCTCCCTACTACCAATCCTGTACACCCACACATCCCCCATCCCATGCAAACCTATTAACCCTTTCCTAACCTTGCACCCTCCCGATCGTCATGGGGTCCATTCACCCCTATGGGGCTCACTGCCCTTCTTTTAATATATGGTCCCCAGATAGGGGACGTATCAGATATTAAACTGATAAGAACAGATACTACACTTGATCTTAGCCAAAAGGCCGAGAAGCGATAACCAGAATTGGTTTGGGCCTCGAGTGGCACCCTGGCCTATGCCGGACACATCTTAGGGAGAGAGAGCGAGAGGGAGACAAACCCACGCCTACACAAGACATTTTGTCACCCAAGCCAACCCTTGAAAAGGCTGCTTTGCAGAGCAAAAACAAGAAGAATGGTGCGTTTTGCAGCCGCCGCCCACTGCAATGAATCTGAATAACTCCTCCTTTTGGGCGCAAGCAACTCCCCTCCCCCTTGCAGTCTTTTCAATTCATGATACAAAAAGACGGACAGGACAGGTTGCCTGACTTTCCGTCACTGCCACCCTTTGCCATCCTTACCCGTAGAAAGCCCTTTCATCATCCCCAAACCCTAATCTTTTCCCTTCCCTTCCCAGCCCCAAACCCTGCCCTCTGTACCCATCTCACCACCCGCATCCCTTCTCCTATCATCCCCCTACCACCCGAGAAAAAAAAAAGCTTGCCCCCTCCTTCCACTAGCCCACCTCCCACCCAAAGAGAAACTTCTGCTGCGCAGCTAGCTTTCTAGGCAGCAGCGCTATTGTGATGTCAGCGGGGGGCATTGTGACAAGCCGCCAGTGTTCCGTCTCTTCATGTTGTGCACTGTTCAAACGGAAAATACATCAACAGGCAGACTACAGAAAAGCTTACTAACAAAGGTTAGAGGGGGGCTTTCTCAGAGGGCTTTTTACAGTTTGTCTATTCCCAATTAGCCGTTTAAGTGTACTTAATGAAAGTAGTAATTCTTTCATAGGCCGCCCATTCTTAGTATTTGACGTTCCTTATATTGCGGTATCAGGCTGCGCAGCAGGTTGCAAAACATTCATCACCCATGACTGTCCCCAATTGGGTTCAGAAGCTAAATGTCTATCATGACCTCTCTTTTAGAATGTCCAAGAGCAAGCAAACTCTTCCTCCAGGTGAGGGAGCCAACAGCCCACTCAAGACATCATCATTGCTCAAAGAAAACCCCAAAAACCAATGCATGATAGGAATAAACAGGTAACTTTCTTTGGAGTGCAAGCGGAGAGATCGCACCAGATGCCAATTCTAGATCTTATCACACCTGTGGTCACTGCAGCAGCAGGTGAATCCACTTTGTCCAAAAGGGATCTATTCCATTCAATTGCAAATGATCTAGATAAGACAGAGAACAAGATACTGCAGCACGGGACATAGTCGAGTTGGTCAGGTTGAGTGGTGATGAGTTTGCTATTTGGATGAATAAAGAAAGTAAAAAGTGTGAAAGATAAAAAACAAAAGGAGGAAGTATTGAGGTGCATATGAAGACGTATGCTTTCTTCCAATTCATTAAATCGGCTAATATGAATCAGGTGAATTGAGTTCTGCTTTTGGAAACTGGGTTAAAAAGGGGTGCACCGGTCCTGGAGGTACTGCAATACCAGGTCAATGCGTGGAGTGGACAGAACAAGCTCTTTTTCCATCTCCCTGTTCTAAAAATCCATTTAATATATGGTCCCCAGATAAGGGACGTATCAGATATTAAACTGATAAGAACAGATACTACACTTGATCTTAGCCAAAAGGCCGAGAAGCGATAACCAGAATTGGTTTGGGCCTCGAGTGGCACCCTGGCCTATGCCGGACACATCTTAGGGAGAGAGAGCGAGAGGGAGACAAACCCACGCCTACACAAGCCTTTTTGTCACCCAAGCCAACCCTTGAAAAGGCTGCTTTGCAGAGCAAAAACAAGAAGAATGGTGCGTTTTGCAGCCGCCGCCCACTGCAATGAATCTGAATAACTCCTCCTTTTGGGCGCAAGCAACTCCCCTCCCCCTTGCAGTCTTTTCAATTCATGATACAAAAAGACGGACAGGACAGGTTGCCTGACTTTCCGTCACTGCCACCCTTTGCCATCCTTACCCGTAGAAAGCCCTTTCATCATCCCCAAACCCTAATCTTTTCCCTTCCCTTCCCAGCCCCAAACCCTGCCCTCTGTACCCATCTCACCACCCGCATCCCTTCTCCTATCATCCCCCTACCACCCGAGAAAAAAAAAAAAAAAAAAGCTTGCCCCCTCCTTCCACTAGCCCACCTCCCACCCAAAGAGAAACTTCTCCTGCGCAGCTAGCTTTCTAGGCAGCAGCGCTATTGTGATGTCAGCGGGGGGCATTGTGACAAGCCGCCAGTGTTCCGTCTCTTCATGTTGTGCACTGTTCAAACGGAAAATACATCAACAGGCAGACTACAGAAAAGCTTACTAACAAAGGTTAGAGGGGGGCTTTCTCAGAGGGCTTTTTACAGTTTGTCTATTCCCAATTAGCCGTTTAAGTGTACTTAATGAAAGTAGTAATTCTTTCATAGGCCGCCCATTCTTAGTATTTGACGTTCCTTATATTGCGGTATCAGGCTGCGCAGCAGGTTGCAAAACATTCATCACCCATGACTGTCCCCAATTGGGTTCAGAAGCTAAATGTCTATCATGACCTCTCTTTTAGAATGTCCAAGAGCAAGCAAACTCTTCCTCCAGGTGAGGGAGCCAACAGCCCACTCAAGACATCATCATTGCTCAAAGAAAACCCCAAAAACCAATGCATGATAGGAATAAACAGGTAACTTTCTTTGGAGTGGAAGCGGAGAGATCGCACCAGATGCCAATTCTAGATCTTATCACACCTGTGGTCACTGCAGCAGCAGGTGAATCCACTTTGTCCAAAAGGGATCTATTCCATTCAATTGCAAATGATCTAGATAAGACAGAGAACAAGATACTGCAGCACGGGACATAGTCGAGTTGGTCAGGTTGAGTGGTGATGAGTTTGCTATTTGGATGAATAAAGAAAGTAAAAAGTGTGAAAGATAAAAAACAAAAGGAGGAAGTATTGAGGTGCATATGAAGACGTATGCTTTCTTCCAATTCATTAAATCGGGCTAATATGAATCAGGTGAATTGAGTTCTGCTTTTGGAAACTGGGTTAAGAAGGGGTGCACCGGTCCTGGAGGTACTGCAATACCAGGTCAATGCGTGGAGTGGACAGAGCAAGCTCTTTTTCCATCTCCCTGTTCTAAAAATCCATTTAATATATGGTCCCCAGATAGGGGACGTATCAGATATTAAACTGATAAGAACAGATTTGATTTAATGAAGCTTTCCAAAGCACCGCAAAAAATGCATGACCGAAGTCACACCAAAAACAGTGCAAAGGCTAGGATTCGTGTGGACCCTTCCGTGAGGAGAGGGTCCCCAAAAATCAACCCCGTCCCTCCGAGCCAGAAGGCCACAGCAAGGGTCAGGGATCTTCGGTGCTCCCCCAAGCCGAAGCCTGGTTGAGCCTTGTCGTTGCTCCCAGCGTCCACCCAGGCATCTTACCCAAGTGGAGTAGAGAGCTACTAGTTGTTGGTTTCGCAGCCAAAACTGCCCGGACCGTCAACCGGTGTTAGTTTCTCAGCCCAAGGCTAACCGGACCTCCAACCGGGTGTTGGTTTCTCAGCCGAAGCTGACCCGGACCTCCAACCGGGTGTTGGTTTCTCAGCCGAAGCTGACCCGGACCTCCAACCGGGTGTTGGTTTCTCAGCCCAAAGCTGAACGGACCTCCGACCATGATTATAAAAATTTCCCTTCCTAGCCAGAAGGCCGGGATAGAGCAATATGCTCAGAAAGTATGAAAGGGCAAGGTACGGTGTGCTACAGAGCCCAAGGCTCGCAGGGGTCCCAAGCCAGCAAGCTCAAACTCACTCCAGGGTCGTCAGTCCTGGGGCACATTGCACCATAGCCCCCACACTTACTCAGTCTAATAGCCTCGATCCTGGTAGGGCCATGTTTTCCTCTAGATGAATATACTATACATCCAGAGTACTAGCAAGCGCAACCTTCCAGTGTGCATTGCATCTGCCGAGCCTCACAGATACTACACTTGATCTTAGCCAAAAGGCCGAGAAGCGATAACCAGAATTGGTTTGGGCCTCGAGTGGCACCCTGGCCTATGCCGGACACATCTTAGGGAGAGAGAGCGAGAGGGAGACAAACCCACGCCTACACAAGACATTTTGTCACCCAAGCCAACCCTTGAAAAGGCTGCTTTGCAGAGCAAAAACAAGAAGAATGGTGCGTTTTGCAGCCGCCGCCCACTGCAATGAATCTGAATAACTCCTCCTTTTGGGTGCAAGCAACTCCCCTCCCCCTTGCAGTCTTTTCAATTCATGATACAAAAAGACGGACAGGACAGGTTGCCTGACTTTCCGTCACTGCCACCCTTTGCCATCCTTACCCGTAGAAAGCCCTTTCATCATCCCCAAACCCTAATCTTTTCCCTTCCCTTCCCAGCCCCAAACCCTGCCCTCTGTACCCATCTCACCACCCGCATCCCTTCTCCTATCATCCCCCTACCACCCGAGAAAAAAAAAAAAAAAAAAGCTTGCCGCCTCCTTCCACTAGCCCACCTCCCACCCAAAGAGAAACTTCTGCTGCGCAGCTAGCTTTCTAGGCAGCAGCGCTATTGTGATGTCAGCGGGGGGCATTGTGACAAGCCGCCAGTGTTCCGTCTCTTCATGTTGTGCACTGTTCAAACGGAAAATACATCAACAGGCAGACTACAGAAAAGCTTACTAACAAAGGTTAGAGGGGGGCTTTCTCAGAGGGCTTTTTACAGTTTGTCTATTCCCAATTAGCCGTTTAAGTGTACTTAATGAAAGTAGTAATTCTTTCATAGGCCGCCCATTCTTAGTATTTGACGTTCCTTATATTGCGGTATCAGGCTGCGCAGCAGGTTGCAAAACATTCATCACCCATGACTGTCCCCAATTGGGTTCAGAAGCTAAATGTCTATCATGACCTCTCTTTTAGAATGTCCAAGAGCAAGCAAACTCTTCCTCCAGGTGAGGGAGCCAACAGCCCACTCAAGACATCATCTTTGCTCAAAGAAAACCCCAAAAACCAATGCATGATAGGAATAAACAGGTAACTTTCTTTGGAGTGGAAGCGGAGAGATCGCACCAGATGCCAATTCTAGATCTTATCACACCTGTGGTCACTGCAGCAGCAGGTGAATCCACTTTGTCCAAAAGGGATCTATTCCATTCAATTGCAAATGATCTAGATAAGACAGAGAACAAGATACTGCAGCACGGGACATAGTCGAGTTGGTCAGGTTGAGTGGTGATGAGTTTGCTATTTGGATGAATAAAGAAAGTAAAAAGTGTGAAAGATAAAAAACAAAAGGAGGAAGTATTGAGGTGCATATGAAGACGTATGCTTTCTTCCAATTCATTAAATCGGGCTAATATGAATCAGGTGAATTGAGTTCTGCTTTTGGAAACTGGGTTAAGAAGGGGTGCACCGGTCCTGGAGGTACTGCAATACCAGGTCAATGCGTGGAGTGGACAGAGCAAGCTCTTTTTCCATCTCCCTGTTCTAAAAATCCATTTAATATATGGTCCCCAGATAGGGGACGTATCAGATATTAAACTGATAAGAACAGATTTTTTTTTTTTTTTTTTTTTTTTTTTGAAGGATGAGTTTGAAAATAATAAAGTGACCGCCTCTCGTTGCCCAGGTAACCGTCCGTCACAAGAGGGCTATGACATCCTACGATGCACACTCCCCCAAGGCCAGCAGTTGTGCAATACCCTGGCACCTTTCAGCACCAACCAAGGTAGTACCCTCCCAAACTACACTTGATCTTAGCCAAAAGGCCGAGAAGCGATAACCAGAATTGGTTTGGGCCTCGAGTGGCACCCTGGCCTATGCCGGACACATCTTAGGGAGAGAGAGCGAGAGGGAGACAAACCCACGCCTACACAAGACATTTTGTCACCCAAGCCAACCCTTGAAAAGGCTGCTTTGCAGAGCAAAAACAAGAAGAATGGTGCGTTTTGCAGCCGCCGCCCACTGCAATGAATCTGAATAACTCCTCCTTTTGGGCGCAAGCAACTCCCCTCCCCCTTGCAGTCTTTTCAATTCATGATACAAAAAGACGGACAGGACAGGTTGCCTGACTTTCCGTCACTGCCACCCTTTGCCATCCTTACCCGTAGAAAGCCCTTTCATCATCCCCAAACCCTAATCTTTTCCCTTCCCTTCCCAGCCCCAAACCCTGCCCTCTGTACCCATCTCACCACCCGCATCCCTTCTCCTATCATCCCCCTACCACCCGAGAAAAAAAAAAAAAAAAAAAGCTTGCCCCCTCCTTCCACTAGCCCACCTCCCACCCAAAGAGAAACTTCTGCTGCGCAGCTAGCTTTCTAGGCAGCAGCGCTATTGTGATGTCAGCGGGGGGCATTGTGACAAGCCGCCAGTGTTCCGTCTCTTCATGTTGTGCACTGTTCAAACGGAAAATACATCAACAGGCAGACTACAGAAAAGCTTACTAACAAAGGTTAGAGGGGGGCTTTCTCAGAGGGCTTTTTACAGTTTGTCTATTCCCAATTAGCCGTTTAAGTGTACTTAATGAAAGTAGTAATTCTTTCATAGGCCGCCCATTCTTAGTATTTGACGTTCCTTATATTGCGGTATCAGGCTGCGCAGCAGGTTGCAAAACATTCATCACCCATGACTGTCCCCAATTGGGTTCAGAAGCTAAATGTCTATCATGACCTCTCTTTTAGAATGTCCAAGAGCAAGCAAACTCTTCCTCCAGGTGAGGGAGCCAACAGCCCACTCAAGACATCATCATTGCTCAAAGAAAACCCCAAAAACCAATGCATGATAGGAATAAACAGGTAACTTTCTTTGGAGTGGAAGCGGAGAGATCGCACCAGATGCCAATTCTAGATCTTATCACACCTGTGGTCACTGCAGCAGCAGGTGAATCCACTTTGTCCAAAAGGGATCTATTCCATTCAATTGCAAATGATCTAGATAAGACAGAGAACAAGATACTGCAGCACGGGACATAGTCGAGTTGGTCAGGTTGAGTGGTGATGAGTTTGCTATTTGGATGAATAAAGAAAGTAAAAAGTGTGAAAGATAAAAAACAAAAGGAGGAAGTATTGAGGTGCATATGAAGACGTATGCTTTCTTCCAATTCATTAAATCGGGCTAATATGAATCAGGTGAATTGAGTTCTGCTTTTGGAAACTGGGTTAAGAAGGGGTGCACCGGTCCTGGAGGTACTGCAATACCAGGTCAATGCGTGGAGTGGACAGAGCAAGCTCTTTTTCCATCTCCCTGTTCTAAAAATCCATTTAATATATGGTCCCCAGATAGGGGACGTATCAGATATTAAACTGATAAGAACAGATTTTTTTTTTTTTTTTTTTTTTTTTTAAAACCATTCAGGTTAGTTAAAAACAACAATATCAAGTTTACAACTTTGCTGTTTATCCAAACTCATCACAATGGTTATATTCTTTTTTTAATTTTACAAAAAGTATTGCAGTACATATCCAAAGAAAATATCACAAAAAAACAGAAAATACTGAAAAACAGAGAATTTACCTCTTATTGATACTTCACCAAATAATGCCACTTTAAAACCTTCCATATGCCTTCAGCGTCCAATCCACCACCACCTCTACTCTTATCCCATTGGTAAATAACATAAAGTCTGGAAAGAATTAATCTTACACAGTCGTTAATAGGAACCACCTTCCTTTTAAAAAGTCCCAAATTTCTGACATCCCATAAGCTTTCCATCACACAAGCCATGATAAGCCACAAAATCCTCTCTTTGACACTCCCACACGCACCAATGCCAAACATAGCCACCCTCCAATTAATATGGTTCACACCAGCCAGCCCCTTACACAGGCCTCCTACACATTTCCACACACTATAGGCGTAATCACAGTCCCACATGACATGTCTCACGGTCTCACGTGCACCACATCCCTCCCGTGGACACACATCCGTTCTAATCAGGTCCCTTCTCTTCTGCACTTCTCTCACAGGTAATATATCATGCAATGCCAACCACACAACATCCCTCTGCTTATTAGACATACCCGGTGTACTCAGTTTCTTCCATGCATCTGACACATCATTCCCTCTCAAATCATTAATATTACATTCTACCTCATTCGCTCTCATCCTTTTCATCACTCTCTTCGCTGCTCTGAACTCACTCATAGGTACAGCCAGCAAATCATTTTTTCTAATAAACCTCTCAATTATGTCGTACCAGACTGGACACTTGAACGACACAGGCACGCGCGCATCACTTTTTACCCAACACAAGCCATACAGCATCCAGCCCGCCATATACCTCACCATGTAGGCCCCTTTATTGTTCTTTCCCATTAGGATTACTACCGTCTTAATATAATGAAGACTAAGAAAGATTTCAATATTTGGAAAGTTTAAACCCCCATAATGACAGGCCTTGTATAAATGCTCTCTTTTTAATTTTTCCATTTTGCTCCCCCAAAAAAAGGTAAAAATCAGTTTCTCTACTCTTTTTATCTTTTTATATGGGGACGGGAAGACCCCAGAGATATAAAGGAGAATCGGCAGCACCACGGCCTTAATAATCAAAACTTTACCATTCAATGTCAGATCACGCATTCTCCAGAAATTCAGTTTCCTCTCAATCCGCAATCCACATTCTTCCCAACTCTCCGTACCTCTCAGATCATCATTAAACAACACACCCAGCACTTTGATTGGACCATCCATACTTGTCACTCCGTCCATCTTAACACTACTATCACCAAAACACTTAAAACAACATTTATTCCAGTTGACTTTAAAAGCAGACGCGCCACAGAAGAAATCCAACAACAGCTTTACTCTAGTCATAGACGCAATACTCTCACTCACTATCACTACATCATCCATATAGCCAAGTGTGAAGCCCCACAGGTGGTGTGTCGGTGCATTACCTTCAGGGACTCCACTCGGCTGTATCTTGTTACAGGTAGGAAATCTTCTATTTGTCGTGACGCCACTCTCAGATTTGCGGTCAGTGGGGACCGCCACTGCAGGTTAAGGGCTGCCTGGGGCTGATGGTGGGTGCAGTCGGATGTAGTAGCCTCCTGAGAGTGAGGCAAGCCCCAGGGCCCTGTGTAGATGTGTAGAACTACAAGGCGCAGAATGACTCCACACAAGCAGGATGTCTTTCAGGGTTTTTACTCACAGTTGATGGCAAGGTGAGTGACCCGGGCATAGCTGGGATGGACCAAGTGGGAACCAGGTGTCCTTCAGGCTGACTTCTGATGGTGACTACCAACTCGCCTTCCTTAGCCCTTTTAGGTTTGGGGTGACCCCGACTTTTAGTCCCTATGGGGATCACCCAGGGAAGATGCTGCAGCCTCTCTCCCCTTCGGTTGCCGTGTGCTTGTCGCCTGGACCAGGCCACTCCAGCTACTTGCCTCCTGCGACCTATGGGCCCTAACTGTGGCTACGTGGCTGCGGCTTTTGGTTGTGGTGGTGTGGGCTTTGAGGGCCCCACACCGGCAGGTTTGGCAGGGAAAGGTGAATCTATCCTCGCTCCGGGATCTGCCGCCCGTTTGGGCCTGGTACTCTCTAGCAGTCTCCTTACTTCCCACTCCGTGCCCTCTCTTTAGCTGAAGATGGATTTCGGGTAGCACTCCTAGTTGACCGTTCTCCCCCGTTGGTAGCCACTGCGCGGACGCTGTCAGACTACAGCAGCCCACGGGATCTGCTCCTCACTTGAGCTCCCTGGACTCTGCACTGAACCGGCTCACATCTGGGACCTTCACTGCTGCTCCTGTCTGAGCTCCACTTTCCTGCTCCTCACTCCTCCACACTCTGCTTCAGACTCTAGACTGTTTACTCCTCCTTCTCTTTTCCCTTTTGTGCCTGCCTACGCCACCTAGCAACCAGATTCTCTTACCACACCCCTTGATTGGAGATGGAGGCTCTACCCCCTCCACTATTCCAGTGGAGGTGAAGGCTTGCCCCCTCCTGGGTTCCCCAGGGGTCCTCTCAAAGGTACATGTGTGAGACCTGATCACTATGCGCCTGTGTAGTCACACCTCGGTCAGCCTTCTGGATTACCTGTATTGTACTGTCCCCAGCATGGGTGCAGTACTCAGTGGTGCCTGACCAGGTCAGGGGCGCCACATTCCCCCTTAGTTATCACCAGCACGTCCTCGGGCTGCAAGACAACGTTTTAAAATACGTAAAACAGTAAAAGCATGGTAAAACATTTTAAGACCACCAGTTATCATACATCACCACCCTCCACCCACAAGTCCGTTAACCCACCCAAAACCCTCTCAGGAGGCAGGTCACCGGTTTCTTTTGGTAACCAGGTCTGGGCCATCCACTTCCCCAGACCTTTCCTCCAATCTTCCTCTCCCGTTGGCCGCGCCTTCAGCCACTTCTGGCAGGATGTAGAGGCGGCTTTCAGGGTCTGGTGGTTTCAGGGTCTACCTGGCCTGGTGGATCCGCGCCTTCAGCCTCTTCTGGCAGGATGTAGAGGCGGCCTCCACAGTTGGTGCTGACCAGGTACCCTCTTTGTGGTGGAGAGCCAGGCCCCATAAACAGGCATGCTCTCTGGTCGCAGGCGAGCCAAGGCCCTATATACGGACGGACTCCTCCTGGTTGCAGACGAGCCAAGCCCCTAAACAGGCTGGCTCTGGTGGTGGTGCCACTAGTGTAACTATTTACACTGCGAGAGTTTGTGGCTATAGCAAGTTCATAGCCTTAACGTTTATTTCTCACAATAGTTTTTGTGGGCACATGCTTAAACGTGAACGTTGCAAAACTTCAAACTTTTTAACTGGTCAAACAGTAACTTGGTGTACTTCTTTCTTTTGCTTTTTCTCTACTCCTCTTTACCAGGGCTTTGGCCTGTAGGGCTGCGGCACCTGTTGGTTTCTTGACCTTTTTCCTCATCTGTAGTGGTCTCATCTGTAGGGTCTTTCTCTGTTCTTTCTTTATCTCTATCTTTCCTTTCTTCTTCTGTGTCTCTGTCTTCATCCTCTGTTGTAACTGCAGGGCTTCTGCAAGGACTGCTAGGGCATGGTGCAACATCTAGGGCATACCAGCCTCTTTCTCCCTGATGCATAGTGAACTCCACCGAGTCTCCTATCTTCAAATTTCTTCCAGGGTGTCCTCTGGGCAGGTGGGCTCTCACATCCCTTCTATTAACGAAAATCCCTCCCTTCACGCCAGGTGATACTATGAATCCGTATCCTGATTTGAGGCTAAAATCTTCGACAATTCCTCGACGCAGGGGTCCTCTGACCTGTGCTTTGGCTCTTCTCAGGAACCGTTTTTCTTGTAGGTCTCTGGCCGTGACTTCGTCTTGCTGTTCAGGAGACTGTGGTGTTGGAGGATACTTTGTACTACCGCCTCGGCGCCGTGTCTTGCGGGCTGAATTCTGCGCAGTACAACTTACAAGCTCCCAGGTGGGGCGGTAAGGCAGGTCTTCCTCAGCAGGAGGTGTCAAGTCTTCCTCATCCCAGCGGGAATACGGCAGCATCTCCGGCTCTGGGACTAGCACTGCTGCGGGCTGCGGGGGTAACTCCTCAACTTCTTGCCCTCCTCTCCCCCTTAGTTCTTCGCTGCACTCTGGTCGTGGCAGCGCTGGGGATGAGTGTTCCTCAGCTGGCCCAGGCGGTGGACTCTTCGGCGTAGTTGCTGCAGGGGTTGCCTTAGGGGTGTGCGGAGGGAGCATGTACTGGTCCACCATCTCCTGTGGGAACTTGGCCTCCAGGTCAGCCTTCAGCTGCCAGTATGCGGAGTCTTCACCTATCAGGGATTTCCTAGTAGGGACTTCCTTAGGCTGGGGAGCGGTATCTGCTCTGGCCTTGCAGGCCGGGGAAAATGGTGAGGTAGTCTTTTCTTGGCGGGCCGGGCAGGGCATCGCTGCGGCGGCCTGGTCTTGGCGGGCCGCGCCTGGCATGGCGGCGGCCTGGTCTTGGCGGGCCGCGCCTGGCATGGCGGCGGCCTGGATCAGCGTCGCTGTTGCAGAGGGCTCTGTGCAGGCTGAGCTGGGCGTCGCTGCAGTGATCGGGGCTTGACGGGCCGCACCTGGCGTGGCTGCGGCCTGGTTCAGCATCTCACTTGCGGCGCGGACGAGCGTCACTGCTGCGGTGGGGTCTTGGCGGACTGGGCTCAGCAGGGTGGCAGCCTGGGTCAGCGTCACACCTGCGGCACGGATGAGTATCGCCGTGGCAGTCGGACCTTTGCGGGCCAGGCGGGGTATCGCTGCGGCGGCCTGGATTTGGCGGGCCGCACCTAGCGTGGCTGCGGCCTCGCTCAGCGTCGCCGCGCCGGGCGCCTCCTCTGGGACCGCGGGCGTAGCTGCAGGGGTCGGGGCACTTGCACTGGCCGGAGCAACTCCGGACTCACCCATCGGGGGCACCATCGGGGTCTGAGTCGTCGCCGCTCGGTCTGGCATGCGTCGCGCGGCTCCCTCCTCATAGGTCCGAACCGCCGCCGCCATCTCCAGAAGCTCCGTGCGTTCTTCTCTGAGCTGTCGCATAATCCTGGCCTCCAGCTGGTCGCAGAAAATAGCAAGCTCCCGGCACCACCAGGCAGCAGTGCCTGGTTCTGGGTATCCGCGTCTGGACTCCATTTTCTCTAGCAAGCTGCTGGCTTCTCTTCTGCTCCGCCGTCTCTCGACGCTTCCGCTCCCTTCACAAGCGAGGTCAGAACTCTGCAGGGGATCTCTGGGTAGCCACACCTCTTCGTGGGCGGTAACTTCTCCCAGCGCGGGCTGCTGTTGTTTTTCAGCGCGCTTTTCATGGTGGCAATATGGCGGCGCTTCCAATTTTTCAAGCGGACCGCCCAGGCACATGGTCACCTGTCTGAACAGGTCTAGTCCTTATCCTGTTCGTGACGCCAGATGTGAAGCCCCACAGGTGGTGTGTCGGTGCATTACCTTCAGGGACTCCACTCGGCTGTATCTTGTTACAGGTAGGAAATCTTCTATTTGTCGTGACGCCACTCTCAGATTTGCGGTCAGTGGGGACCGCCACTGCAGGTTAAGGGCTGCCTGGGGCTAATGGTGGGTGCAGTCGGATGCAGTAGCCTCCTGAGAGTGAGGCAAGCCCCAGGGCCCTGTGTAGATGTGTAGAACTACAAGGCGCAGAATGACTCCACACAAGCAGGATGTCTTTCAGGGTTTTTACTCACAGTTGATGGCAAGGTGAGTGACCCGGGCATAGCTGGGATGGACCAAGTGGGAACCAGGTGTCCTTCAGGCTGACTTCTGATGGTGACTACCAACTCGCCTTCCTTAGCCCTTTTAGGTTTGGGGTGACCCCGACTTTTAGTCCCTATGGGGATCACCCAGGGAAGATGCTGCAGCCTCTCTCCCCTTCGGTTGCCGTGTGCTTGTCGCCTGGACCAGGCCACTCCAGCTACTTGCCTCCTGCGACCTATGGGCCCTAACTGTGGCTACGTGGCTGCGGCTTTTGGTTGTGGTGGTGTGGGCTTTGAGGGCCCCACACCGGCAGGTTTGGCAGGGAAAGGTGAATCTATCCTCGCTCCGGGATCTGCCGCCCGTTTGGGCCTGGTACTCTCTAGCAGTCTCCTTACTTCCCACTCCGTGCCCTCTCTTTAGCTGAAGATGGATTTCGGGTAGCACTCCTAGTTGACCGTTCTCCCCCGTTGGTAGCCACTGCGCGGACGCTGTCAGACTACAGCAGCCCACGGGATCTGCTCCTCACTTGAGCTCCCTGGACTCTGCACTGAACCGGCTCACATCTGGGACCTTCACTGCTGCTCCTGTCTGAGCTCCACTTTCCTGCTCCTCACTCCTCCACAATCTGCTTCAGACTCTAGACTGTTTACACCTCCTTCTCTTTTCCCTTTTGTGCCTGCCTACGCCACCTAGCAACCAGATTCTCTTACCACACCCCTTGATTGGAGATGGAGGCTCTACCCCCTCCACTATTCCAGTGGAGGTGAAGGCTTGCCCCCTCCTGGGTTCCCCAGGGGTCCTCTCAAAGGTACATGTGTGAGACCTGATCACTATGCGCCTGTGTAGTCACACCTCGGTCAGCCTTCTGGATTACCTGTATTGTACTGTCCCCAGCATGGGTGCAGTACTCAGTGGTGCCTGACCAGGTCAGGGGCGCCACACAAGCACCTTCACATTCTTACCGCCACTACCAGGTATTAACATCCCTCTTATCAGTTTCTCACGCCTGATCATACATAACAATGGCTCAATCACACTGACAAATAAAACAGGGGACATTGGACACCCCTGACGGACACCTGACTTGATCTGTACTTTCCCACTCAAACATCCATTCACTAAGAATTCACTTGTCACACCACCATACAGACATCTCACACCATCCAAGAACTTCTTAGGAAAACCCATACTATTCAAGACCTCAAACATAAAAACATGCGACACCCTATCAAACGCTTTCTCAAAATCAAGAGCCAACAACATGCACTTCTGCTTTCTAGTCTTACAGTCACCAATAACATCCCTCAACAACAACAAGTTATCACTGATGCTCCTTCCAGGCACAGCACACACTTGATCATCCTTTACAACCTTCCCAAGCACTTCACGCATACGATTAGCTAATAGTTTACTGAAAACCTTATAATCAGAATTCAGAAGCGTAATAGGCCTCCAATTCCCCAAGTTACTCTTTTCCCCCTTCTTATGGATAAGTACCACTACCCCTTCTTTCATAGAGTCACACAGCATACCAGTTTCCCACATATACTTACATATCTCCGTCAGATCCGTGCCCATACACTCCCATGCTTTCACATATAGTTCAATTGGCAAGCCATCCTTTCCAGGAGTTTTATTCTTTTGTGCACTAAACACAACCTTTCTCACTTCATCCAGAACCACCTCATCACACAAATCCTCACACTCATCTTTGCCTAGTCTACACTCCATGCTAGCCAACACTTCAGTCATTAGACCAGAATCAATCCACTTCTCTCCATACAGTCTGCTGTAAAAGGCTTTCACCTCGTCAATCACACTTTCACCAGTCACAGGAACATCATTCGCATCCACAATCACATCCATATCTACTTTCTTCCCATTCATTTTTTTAAAGAAATATCTGGTACATTTCTCATTCTTATCCAAATGTTCAACTTTCGTCCTATAGATAATTTCCTTACCCTTTTTCTCAATCAGACATTTCAACTCATTTTTTGCCTCCACCAACGAATCACTTACATCAATCCCAGACCTACTACACTTTTGTAACCAATCAATCCGAGTATTCACATCTTTAAATTTATTACGATACATGGTAGCTTTTTTGTAGCCCCATTTCCTGAAAAAAGTTTTAATCTCCCCTTTAACCCAATCCCACCACTCTAACACACTTGCAAACCTGTTTTTGTAGTACCCCCATCTTCGGTACTCTTCTTTAAACTCTTTCATCACTTTTGCATCCTCTAGCAATCTCACATTTAACTTCCATACAGCACCCCTCTTTACAGGTCCACCATCCCCTCTGAACACACCCTTCAAACATTCGTGGTCCGAAAAAGGAACCGCACACTGTTCAAACCTTACACACTCAATATTTTTAGAAAAAAACATACGGTCAATCCGTGATTCTATACCTCCTCTGTCCGCCTTGTACGTAGGTGGTGGTGGATTGCCCAGCTTTACAACAGCGGCATCTGAGAAAGAAAAATCAGAAATGATATGTAACAGCTTTTTCCCGGTTACATCCATATTACCTTCCGTCGTACAATTAAAATCCCCAACAAAAATAGTAGGCATTTTTCCTGGCAAAAATAAACCAACTTTCTCTAACAGAGCTAAACGATCTTCTTGTCTCGTAGGACAATATACATTAACAATCCTAACCCGCCACCCTCTATAGTTAATAATTGCAATGATACATCTCCCCACCTCCACTACTGTATAACTATCAAAAGAAAAGTCCTTGTTACCCAACAGAATCCCCACACCATCATTTTTATTTACAGACGAACCAGACCAAATGTGTTGTCCATGAGGCCAATCTTGATCCGTAGGAGCATCAAACAGTCCGCACTCCTGCAAACAAAAGATATCTGCACCTATTTTAGAAACATATTTGAGGATAGTAGCTCTTCTTCCCCTGGATTTAATTTGTCTCACATTCAAGGATAGGACATTACATGTAGTTTTGGGAGCCATGTTCTTACTAGTTTAACCAGGTAACCGTAAGCTGGCCATCTTCGCCTCAACCTTCTCCTTCTGGAGGCTGGCAGGGAGACACAAAGCAGTGAGTGTCTGCAACCTCCCCAAAAAAATCATCAACTCCAGGTGAAAAGCTAATGTCAGGGTAGACCCGATCACTCAAAGGGCTTGCACTTGCAGTACTGACAGTGCTCCACCCCTTGTCTGCAAGCTTTAATTTCTTAGCAGCCATAAACTCCCCCTCCTCCGATGACCTGACTGCAGCTGAAGCAGAAAAATCCCCCTGCCCAGCTGGACTACCATCTTTGCTCACCAGAGACTTTGTTGTACCCCATGACAGCGCAGGGGACTTGCTCAAATCCTCCTCGATTTCCCCCTCGCCACAGGCAGCAGAGTGACAAGGGAGATCAGCTTCCAGCTCGGAGACCTCCATTCCTTGATCAGGTGGACATGGAGAGACTGCAGGAGCTTTATCCAAATCCTGAGCAGTAGTAACA
The DNA here is from genome assembly GCF_048569485.1 of Anomaloglossus baeobatrachus. Taxonomy (NCBI): domain Eukaryota; kingdom Metazoa; phylum Chordata; class Amphibia; order Anura; family Aromobatidae; genus Anomaloglossus; species Anomaloglossus baeobatrachus. The sequence continues at coordinate 163,194,750 of NC_134361.1, read as the reverse complement.
GGGAGAAGAACAGGGTCATTAGCAGAAACAGCAACAGGGTGACTAGCAGCTGGTGCAGCCTTAACAGGAGCTAGAGGGGCCGCTGCGACCACCTGAGCGTATAGCCTGGTCTTAGTGCGGTTCCTGCAGTCCCGATAGGCATGCCCGACTTCTCCACAAGCATTGCAAACAATGGGGTTGCTGCAATCCCTAGCCATGTGCCCCACCTGGTTACATTTCCTACAGGTTGCTTCATAAGGACACTTATCCTGAGTGTGACCAAAAACATTACATTTCTGGCAAAAATAAGGGGCATCTGGATAGAACAGGTAACCAGAATCTTTCCCAATATGAAAAGTAGAGGGAGGGTGGCGGAAACCCCCAGGGCCCTGAGGGTCCACCCCAAAACGCACAAAATATTTATGCTTGCCTGTCCAGAGTCCCTCCTTGTTGGTAATTTTGTGTGAGTACTGAACATAGCTGCAATGCTTCATCAGGAAGTCTGTGATTTCTGCCACATTAACAAAAGGGTTGTGCATAAACACCACTAAAGGAACATCGCCCTTAGAATAAAGCAGGGTAAAGTCAAGTCCACTCAGCAAAGAGTTAGTAGTATTCATTAACAAGGACCGATAAAGATTCTGGCAAGCGCCAATATGGGAAAGGACAAGCACATACCGTCCACTTCGTCTGAACTCCTGAAGACAAACAATCTCATTCTTCTTCACATCCAGGATGTCATATAGAACTTTGTTCACCAAGTATTCCAGATGGAAATGCTGCAACTTTTCCTCTGCGACATCAATACGGAAACCAAAACGGACCCGGGTATCCCCGCTCCCAGCAAAACGGACGGTGGCGCCCATCTTCAAAACACCTCCTGGATCACCAAGGGTTAACAGCCTCGCTCACTACCCCCAATAGCAGCATGTAGCCATTTAAGCTACAAGGCCAAGGGTAGCAATTGAGGACCTCCTGCTAAGACACACGATCCTAGCCAAAAGGCGTCGCCTTCTCGTTTCCTGCTCACTACCCCCAATAGCAGCATGTAGCCATTTAAGCTACAAGGCCAAGGGTAGCAATTGGGAACCTTCTGGCAAGACACTTGATCTTAGCCAAAAGGCCGAGAAGCGATAACCAGAATTGGTTTGGGCCTCGAGTGGCACCCTGGCCTATGCCGGACACATCTTAGGGAGAGAGAGCGAGAGGGAGACAAACCCACGCCTACACAAGAAATTTTGTCACCCAAGCCAACCCTTGAAAAGGCTGCTTTGCAGAGCAAAAACAAGAAGAATGGTGCGTTTTGCAGCCGCCGCCCACTGCAATGAATCTGAATAACTCCTCCTTTTGGGCGCAAACAACTCCCCTCCCCCTTGCAGTCTTTTCAATTCATGATACAAAAAGACGGACAGGACAGGTTGCCTGACTTTCCGTCACTGCCACCCTTTGCCATCCTTACCCGTAGAAAGCCCTTTCATCATCCCCAAACCCTAATCTTTTCCCTTCCCTTCCCAGCCCCAAACCCTGCCCTCTGTACCCATCTCACCACCCGCATCCCTTCTCCTATCATCCCCCTACCACCCGAGAAAAAAAAAAAAAAAAAAGCTTGCCCCCTCCTTCCACTAGCCCACCTCCCACCCAAAGAGAAACTTCTGCTGCGCAGCTAGCTTTCTAGGCAGCAGCGCTATTGTGATGTCAGCGGGGGGCATTGTGACAAGCCGCCAGTGTTCCGTCTCTTCATGTTGTGCACTGTTCAAACGGAAAATACATCAACAGGCAGACTACAGAAAAGCTTACTAACAAAGGTTAGAGGGGGGCTTTCTCAGAGGGCTTTTTACAGTTTGTCTATTCCCAATTAGCCGTTTAAGTGTACTTAATGAAAGTAGTAATTCTTTCATAGGCCGCCCATTCTTAGTATTTGACGTTCCTTATATTGCGGTATCAGGCTGCGCAGCAGGTTGCAAAACATTCATCACCCATGACTGTCCCCAATTGGGTTCAGAAGCTAAATGTCTATCATGACCTCTCTTTTAGAATGTCCAAGAGCAAGCAAACTCTTCCTCCAGGTGAGGGAGCCAACAGCCCACTCAAGACATCATCATTGCTCAAAGAAAACCCCAAAAACCAATGCATGATAGGAATAAACAGGTAACTTTCTTTGGAGTGGAAGCGGAGAGATCGCACCAGATGCCAATTCTAGATCTTATCACACCTGTGGTCACTGCAGCAGCAGGTGAATCCACTTTGTCCAAAAGGGATCTATTCCATTCAATTGCAAATGATCTAGATAAGACAGAGAACAAGATACTGCAGCACGGGACATAGTCGAGTTGGTCAGGTTGAGTGGTGATGAGTTTGCTATTTGGATGAATAAAGAAAGTAAAAAGTGTGAAAGATAAAAAACAAAAGGAGGAAGTATTGAGGTGCATATGAAGACGTATGCTTTCTTCCAATTCATTAAATCGGGCTAATATGAATCAGGTGAATTGAGTTCTGCTTTTAGAAACTGGGTTAAGAAGGGGTGCACCGGTCCTGGAGGTACTGCAATACCAGGTCAATGCGTGGAGTGGACAGAGCAAGCTCTTTTTCCATCTCCCTGTTCTAAAAATCCATTTAATATATGGTCCCCAGATAGGGGACGTATCAGATATTAAACTGATAAGAACAGATACTACACTTGATCTTAGCCAAAAGGCCGAGAAGCGATAACCAGAATTGGTTTGGGCCTCGAGTGGCACCCTGGCCTATGCCGGACACATCTTAGGGAGAGAGAGCGAGAGGGAGACAAACCCACGCCTACACAAGACATTTTGTCACCCAAGCCAACCCTTGAAAAGGCTGCTTTGCAGAGCAAAAACAAGAAGAATGGTGCGTTTTGCAGCCGCCGCCCACTGCAATGAATCTGAATACCTCCTCCTTTTGGGCGCAAGCAACTCCCCTCCCCCTTGCAGTCTTTTCAATTCATGATACAAAAAGACGGACAGGACAGGTTGCCTGACTTTCCGTCACTGCCACCCTTTGCCATCCTTACCCGTAGAAAGCCCTTTCATCATCCCCAAACCCTAATCTTTTCCCTTCCCTTCCCAGCCCCAAACCCTGCCCTCTGTACCCATCTCACCACCCGCATCCCTTCTCCTATCATCCCCCTACCACCCGAGAAAAAAAAAAAAAAAAAAGCTTGCCCCCTCCTTCCACTAGCCCACCTCCCACCCAAAAAGAAACTTCTGCTGCGCAGCTAGCTTTCTAGGCAGCAGCGCTATTGTGATGTCAGCGGGGGGCATTGTGACAAGCCGCCAGTGTTCCGTCTCTTCATGTTGTGCACTGTTCAAACGGAAAATACATCAACAGGCAGACTACAGAAAAGCTTACTAACAAAGGTTAGAGGGGGGCTTTCTCAGAGGGCTTTTTACAGTTTGTCTATTCCCAATTAGCCGTTTAAGTGTACTTAATGAAAGTAGTAATTCTTTCATAGGCCGCCCATTCTTAGTATTTGACGTTCCTTATATTGCGGTATCAGGCTGCGCAGCAGGTTGCAAAACATTCATCACCCATGACTGTCCCCAATTGGGTTCAGAAGCTAAATGTCTATCATGACCTCTCTTTTAGAATGTCCAAGAGCAAGCAAACTCTTCCTCCAGGTGAGGGAGCCAACAGCCCACTCAAGACATCATCATTGCTCAAAGAAAACCCCAAAAACCAATGCATGATAGGAATAAACAGGTAACTTTCTTTGGAGTGGAAGCGGAGAGATCGCACCAGATGCCAATTCTAGATCTTATCACACCTGTGGTCACTGCAGCAGCAGGTGAATCCACTTTGTCCAAAAGGGATCTATTCCATTCAATTGCAAATGATCTAGATAAGACAGAGAACAAGATACTGCAGCACGGGACATAGTCGAGTTGGTCAGGTTGAGTGGTGATGAGTTTGCTATTTGGATGAATAAAGAAAGTAAAAAGTGTGAAAGATAAAAAACAAAAGGAGGAAGTATTGAGGTGCATATGAAGACGTATGCTTTCTTCCAATTCATTAAATCGGGCTAATATGAATCAGGTGAATTGAGTTCTGCTTTTGGAAACTGGGTTAAGAAGGGGTGCACCGGTCCTGGAGGTACTGCAATACCAGGTCAATGCGTGGAGTGGACAGAGCAAGCTCTTTTTCCATCTCCCTGTTCTAAAAATCCATTTAATATATGGTCCCCAGATAGGGGACGTATCAGATATTAAACTGATAAGAACAGATTTTTTTTTTTCTTTTTTTTTTGAGATTACATCCGCAAATTTCAGAAAACGGTCATCGGCCACCACACAAAAGCGCAGTGCCGCAGGTGATCGCCTCCCGAGCCCAGGAACCACCAGCCATAAGGGGACGTAAGCACCAAAAGGCGCAACAATCCCCGAGGCCGGCGGTTGTGCAAGCCCGGGCACCTCCCAGCCAAGACCAAGGCAAACCCAATGAAGGGACTACACTTGATCTTAGCCAAAAGGCCGAGAAGCAATAACCAGAATTGGTTTGGGCCTCGAGTGGCACCCTGGCCTATGCCGGACACATCTTAGGGAGAGAGAGCGAGAGGGAGACAAACCCACGCCTACACAAGACATTTTGTCACCCAAGCCAACCCTTGAAAAGGCTGCTTTGCAGAGCAAAAACAAGAAGAATGGTGCGTTTTGCAGCCGCCGCCCACTGCAATGAATCTGAATAACTCCTCCTTTTGGGCGCAAGCAACTCCCCTCCCCCTTGCAGTCTTTTCAATTCATGATACAAAAAGACGGACAGGACAGGTTGCCTGACTTTCCGTCACTGCCACCCTTTGCCATCCTTACCCGTAGAAAGCCCTTTCATCATCCCCAAACGCTAATCTTTTCCCTTCCCTTCCCAGCCCCAAACCCTGCCCTCTGTACCCATCTCACCACCCGCATCCCTTCTCCTATCATCCCCCTACCACCCGAGAAAAAAAAAAAAAAAAAGCTTGCCCCCTCCTTCCACTAGCCCACCTCCCACCCAAAGAGAAACTTCTGCTGCGCAGCTAGCTTTCTAGGCAGCAGCGCTATTGTGATGTCAGCGGGGGGCATTGTGACAAGCCGCCAGTGTTCCGTCTCTTCATGTTGTGCACTGTTCAAACGGAAAATACATCAACAGGCAGACTACAGAAAAGCTTACTAACAAAGGTTAGAGGGGGGCTTTCTCAGAGGGCTTTTTACAGTTTGTCTATTCCCAATTAGCCGTTTAAGTGTACTTAATGAAAGTAGTAATTCTTTCATAGGCCGCCCATTCTTAGTATTTGACGTTCCTTATATTGCGGTATCAGGCTGCGCAGCAGGTTGCAAAACATTCATCACCCATGACTGTCCCCAATTGGGTTCAGAAGCTAAATGTCTATCATGACCTCTCTTTTAGAATGTCCAAGAGCAAGCAAACTCTTCCTCCAGGTGAGGGAGCCAACAGCCCACTCAAGACATCATCATTGCTCAAAGAAAACCCCAAAAACCAATGCATGATAGGAATAAACAGGTAACTTTCTTTGGAGTGGAAGCGGAGAGATCGCACCAGATGCCAATTCTAGATCTTATCACACCTGTGGTCACTGCAGCAGCAGGTGAATCCACTTTGTCCAAAAGGGATCTATTCCATTCAATTGCAAATGATCTAGATAAGACAGAGAACAAGATACTGCAGCACGGGACATAGTCGAGTTGGTCAGGTTGAGTGGTGATGAGTTTGCTATTTGGATGAATAAAGAAAGTAAAAAGTGTGAAAGATAAAAAACAAAAGGAGGAAGTATTGAGGTGCATATGAAGACGTATGCTTTCTTCCAATTCATTAAATCGGGCTAATATGAATCAGGTGAATTGAGTTCTGCTTTTGGAAACTGGGTTAAGAAGGGGTGCACCGGTCCTGGAGGTACTGCAATACCAGGTCAATGCGTGGAGTGGACAGAGCAAGCTCTTTTTCCATCTCCCTGTTCTAAAAATCCATTTAATATATGGTCCCCAGATAGGGGACGTATCAGATATTAAACTGATAAGAACAGATACTACACTTGATCTTAGCCAAAAGGCCGAGAAGCGATAACCAGAATTGGTTTGGGCCTCGAGTGGCACCCTGGCCTATGCCGGACACATCTTAGGGAGAGAGAGCGAGAGGGAGACAAACCCACGCCTACACAAGACATTTTGTCACCCAAGCCAACCCTTGAAAAGGCTGCTTTGCAGAGCAAAAACAAGAAGAATGGTGCGTTTTGCAGCCGCCGCCCACTGCAATGAATCTGAATAACTCCTCCTTTTGGGCGCAAGCAACTCCCCTCCCCCTTGCAGTTTTTTCAATTCATGATACAAAAAGACGGACAGGACAGGTTGCCTGACTTTCCGTCACTGCCACCCTTTGCCATCCTTACCCGTAGAAAGCCCTTTCATCATCCCCAAACCCTAATCTTTTCCCTTCCCTTCCCAGCCCCAAACCCTGCCCTCTGTACCCATCTCACCACCCGCATCCCTTCTCCTATCATCCCCCTACCACCCGAGAAAAAAAAAAAAAAAAAAGCTTGCCCCCTCCTTCCACTAGCCCACCTCCCACCCAAAGAGAAACTTCTGCTGCGCAGCTAGCTTTCTAGGCAGCAGCGCTATTGTGATGTCAGCGGGGGGCATTGTGACAAGCCGCCAGTGTTCCGTCTCTTCATGTTGTGCACTGTTCAAACGGAAAATACATCAACAGGCAGACTACAGAAAAGCTTACTAACAAAGGTTAGAGGGGGGCTTTCTCAGAGGGCTTTTTACAGTTTGTCTATTCCCAATTAGCCGTTTAAGTGTACTTAATGAAAGTAGTAATTCTTTCATAGGCCGCCCATTCTTAGTATTTGACGTTCCTTATATTGCGGTATCAGGCTGCGCAGCAGGTTGCAAAACATTCATCACCCATGACTGTCCCCAATTGGGTTCAGAAGCTAAATGTCTATCATGACCTCTCTTTTAGAATGTCCAAGAGCAAGCAAACTCTTCCTCCAGGTGAGGGAGCCAACAGCCCACTCAAGACATCATCATTGCTCAAAGAAAACCCCAAAAACCAATGCATGATAGGAATAAACAGGTAACTTTCTTTGGAGTGGAAGCGGAGAGATCGCACCAGATGCCAATTCTAGATCTTATCACACCTGTGGTCACTGCAGCAGCAGGTGAATCCACTTTGTCCAAAAGGGATCTATTCCATTCAATTGCAAATGATCTAGATAAGACAGAGAACAAGATACTGCAGCACGGGACATAGTCGAGTTGGTCAGGTTGAGTGGTGATGAGTTTGCTATTTGGATGAATAAAGAAAGTAAAAAGTGTGAAAGATAAAAAACAAAAGGAGGAAGTATTGAGGTGCATATGAAGACGTATGCTTTCTTCCAATTCATTAAATCGGGCTAATATGAATCAGGTGAATTGAGTTCTGCTTTTGGAAACTGGGTTAAGAAGGGGTGCACCGGTCCTGGAGGTACTGCAATACCAGGTCAATGCGTGGAGTGGACAGAGCAAGCTCTTTTTCCATCTCCCTGTTCTAAAAATCCATTTAATATATGGTCCCCAGATAGGGGACGTATCAGATATTAAACTGATAAGAACAGATTTTTTGATTTAATGAAGCTTTCCAAAGCACCACAAAAAATGCATGACCGAAGTCACACCAAAAACAGTGCAAAGGCTAGGATTCGTGTGGACCCCACCGTGAGTAGAGGGTCCCCAAAAATCAACCCCGTCCCTCCGAGCCAGAAGGCCACAGCAAGAGTCAGGGATCTTCGGTGCTCCCCCAAGCCGAAGCCTGGTTGAGCCTTGTCGTTGCTCCCAGCGTCCACCCAGGCATCTTACCCAAGTGGAGTAGAGAGCTACTAGTTGTTGGTTTCGCAGCCGAAACTGCCCGGACCGTCAACCGGTGTTGGTTTCTCAGCCCAAGGCTAACCGGACCTCCAACCGGGTGTTGGTTTCTCAGCCGAAGCTGACCCGGACCTCCAACCGGGTGTTAGTTTCTCAGCCCAAAGCTGACCAGACCTCCGACCGGGATTTTAAAAATTTCCCTTCCTAGCCAGAAGGCCGGGATAGGGTAATATGCTCAAAAAGTATGAAAAGGCAAGGTACGGTGTGCTACAGAGCCCAAGGCTTGCCGGGGTCCCAAGCCAGCAAGCTCAGACTCACTCCAGGGTCGTCAGTCCTGGGGCACGTTGTACCATAGCCCCCCATCCTTACTCAGTCTAATAGCCTCGATCCTGGTAGGGCCATGTTTTCCACTAGATGAATATACTATCCACCCAGAGTACTAGCAAGCGCAACCTTCCAGTGTGCATTGTATCATTGTACTAAGGTGGCCTGGAGCTTAAACCACCTCTTCGAACAACACTACACTTGATCTTAGCCAAAAGGCCGAGAAGCGATAACCAGAATTGGTTTGGGCCTCGAGTGGCACCCTGGCCTATGCCGGACACATCTTAGGGAGAGAGAGCGAGAGGGAGACAAACCCACGCCTACACAAGACATTTTGTCACCCAAGCCAACCCTTGAAAAGGCTGCTTTGCAGAGCAAAAACAAGAAGAATGGTGCGTTTTGCAGCCGCCGCCCACTGCAATGAATCTGAATAACTCCTCCTTTTGGGCGCAAGCAACTCCCCTCCCCCTTGCAGTCTTTTCAATTCATGATACAAAAAGACGGACAGGACAGGTTGCCTGACTTTCCGTCACTGCCACCCTTTGCCATCCTTACCCGTAGAAAGCCCTTTCATCATCCCCAAACCCTAATCTTTTCCCTTCCCTTCCCAGCCCCAAACCCTGCCCTCTGTACCCATCTCACCACCCGCATCCCTTCTCCTATCATCCCCCTACCACCCGAGAAAAAAAAAAGCTTGCCCCCTCCTTCCACTAGCCCACCTCCCACCCAAAGAGAAACTTCTGCTGCGCAGCTAGCTTTCTAGGCAGCAGCGCTATTGTGATGTCAGCGGGGGGCATTGTGACAAGCCGCCAGTGTTCCGTCTCTTCATGTTGTGCACTGTTCAAACGGAAAATACATCAACAGGCAGACTACAGAAAAGCTTACTAACAAAGGTTAGAGGGGGGCTTTCTCAGAGGGCTTTTTACAGTTTGTCTATTCCCAATTAGCCGTTTAAGTGTACTTAATGAAAGTAGTAATTCTTTCATAGGCCGCCCATTCTTAGTATTTGACGTTCCTTATATTGCGGTATCAGGCTGCGCAGCAGGTTGCAAAACATTCATCACCCATGACTGTCCCCAATTGGGTTCAGAAGCTAAATGTCTATCATGACCTCTCTTTTAGAATGTCCAAGAGCAAGCAAACTCTTCCTCCAGGTGAGGGAGCCAACAGCCCACTCAAGACATCATCATTGCTCAAAGAAAACCCCAAAAACCAATGCATGATAGGAATAAACAGGTAACTTTCTTTGGAGTGGAAGCGGAGAGATCGCACCAGATGCCAATTCTAGATCTTATCACACCTGTGGTCACTGCAGCAGCAGGTGAATCCACTTTGTCCAAAAGGGATCTATTCCATTCAATTGCAAATGATCTAGATAAGACAGAGAACAAGATACTGCAGCACGGGACATAGTCGAGTTGGTCAGGTTGAGTGGTGATGAGTTTGCTATTTGGATGAATAAAGAAAGTAAAAAGTGTGAAAGATAAAAAACAAAAGGAGGAAGTATTGAGGTGCATATGAAGACGTATGCTTTCTTCCAATTCATTAAATCGGGCTAATATGAATCAGGTGAATTGAGTTCTGCTTTTGGAAACTGGGTTAAGAAGGGGTGCACCGGTCCTGGAGGTACTGCAATACCAGGTCAATGCGTGGAGTGGACAGAGCAAGCTCTTTTTCCATCTCCCTGTTCTAAAAATCCATTTAATATATGGTCCCCAGATAGGGGACGTATCAGATATTAAACTGATAAGAACAGATTTTTGATTTAATGAAGCTTTCCAAAGCACCGCAAAAATGCATGACCGAAGTCACACCAAAAACAGTGCAAAGGCTAGGATTCGTGTGGACCCCTCCGTGAGAAGAGGATCCCCAAAAATCAACCCCGTCCCTCCGAGCCAGAAGGCCACAGCGAGGGTCAGGGATCTTCGGTGCTCCCCCAAGCCGAAGCCTGGTTGAGCCTTGTTGTTGCTCCCATCGTCCACCGAGGCATCTTACCCAAGTGGAGTAGGGAGCTACTAGTCGTTGGTTTTGCAGCCGAGACTGCCCGGACCGTAAACCGGTGTTGGTTTCTCAGCCCAAGGCTGACCGGACCTCCAACCGGGTGTTGGTTTCTCAGCCCAAGGCTGACCGGACCTCCAACCGGGTGTTGGTTTCTCAGCCCAAGGCTAACCGGACCTCCAACCGGGTGTTGGTTTCTCAGCCCAAAGCTGACCGGACCTCCGACCGGGATTATAAAAATTTCCCTTCTTAGCCAGAAGGCCGGGATAGGGCAATATGCTTGGAAAGTATGAATAGGCAAGGCGCGGCGTGCGTCAGAGTCTGAGGCCTACCAGGGTCCCAACCTAGCAAGTTCAGACTCCCTCCAGGGTGTCCATTCCTGGGGCACATTGCACCATAACCCCCACACTTACTCAGTCTAATAGCCTCGATCCTGGTAGGGCCATGGTTTCCTCTAGATGGATGTACTATCCTCCCAAAGTACTAACAAGCGCAACCTTCCAGTGTGCATTGCATCATTGTACTAAGGTGGCCGGAGCCTTAAACCACCTTTTCGAACGATACTACACTTGATCTTAGCCAAAAGGCCGAGAAGCGATAACCAGAATTGGTTTGGGCCTCGAGTGGCACCCTGGCCTATGCCGGACACATCTTAGGGAGAGAGAGCGAGAGGGAGACAAACCCACGCCTACACAAGACATTTTGTCACCCAAGCCAACCCTTGAAAAGGCTGCTTTGCAGAGCAAAAACAAGAAGAATGGTGCGTTTTGCAGCCGCCGCCCACTGCAATGAATCTGAATAACTCCTCCTTTTGGGCGCAAGCAACTCCCCTCCCCCTTGCAGTCTTTTCAATTCATGATACAAAAAGACGGACAGGACAGGTTGCCTGACTTTCCGTCACTGCCACCCTTTGCCATCCTTACCCGTAGAAAGCCCTTTCATCATCCCCAAACCCTAATCTTTTCCCTTCCCTTCCCAGCCCCAAACCCTGCCCTCTGTACCCATCTCACCACCCGCATCCCTTCTCCTATCATCCCCCTACCACCCGAGAAAAAAAAAAAAAAAAAGCTTGCCCCCTCCTTCCACTAGCCCACCTCCCACCCAAAGAGAAACTTCTGCTGCGCAGCTAGCTTTCTAGGCAGCAGCGCTATTGTGATGTCAGCGGGGGGCATTGTGACAAGCCGCCAGTGTTCCGTCTCTTCATGTTGTGCACTGTTCAAACGGAAAATACATCAACAGGCAGACTACAGAAAAGCTTACTAACAAAGGTTAGAGGGGGGCTTTCTCAGAGGGCTTTTTACAGTTTGTCTATTCCCAATTAGCCGTTTAAGTGTACTTAATGAAAGTAGTAATTCTTTCATAGGCCGCCCATTCTTAGTATTTGACGTTCCTTATATTGCGGTATCAGGCTGCGCAGCAGGTTGCAAAACATTCATCACCCATGACTGTCCCCAATTGGGTTCAGAAGCTAAATGTCTATCATGACCTCTCTTTTAGAATGTCCAAGAGCAAGCAAACTCTTCCTCCAGGTGAGGGAGCCAACAGCCCACTCAAGACATCATCATTGCTCAAAGAAAACCCCAAAAACCAATGCATGATAGGAATAAACAGGTAACTTTCTTTGGAGTGGAAGCGGAGAGATCGCACCAGATGCCAATTCTAGATCTTATCACACCTGTGGTCACTGCAGCAGCAGGTGAATCCACTTTGTCCAAAAGGGATCTATTCCATTCAATTGCAAATGATCTAGATAAGACAGAGAACAAGATACTGCAGCACGGGACATAGTCGAGTTGGTCAGGTTGAGTGGTGATGAGTTTGCTATTTGGATGAATAAAGAAAGTAAAAAGTGTGAAAGATAAAAAACAAAAGGAGGAAGTATTGAGGTTCATATGAAGACGTATGCTTTCTTCCAATTCATTAAATCGGGCTAATATGAATCAGGTGAATTGAGTTCTGCTTTTGGAAACTGGGTTAAGAAGGGGTGCACCGGTCCTGGAGGTACTGCAATACCAGGTCAATGCGTGGAGTGGACAGAGCAAGCTCTTTTTCCATCTCCCTGTTCTAAAAATCCATTTAATATATGGTCCCCAGATAGGGGACGTATCAGATATTAAACTGATAAGAACAGATTTTTTGATTTAATGAAGCTTTCCAAAGCACCGCAAAAAATGCATGACCGAAGTCACACCAAAAACAGTGCAAAGGCTAGGATTCGTGTGGACCCCTCCGTGAGGAGAGGGTCCCCAAAAATCAACCCCGTCCCTCCGAGCCAGAAGGCCACAGCAAGGGTCAGGGATCTTCGGTGCTCCCCCAAGCCGAAGCCTGGTTGAGCCTTGTCGTTGCTCCCAGCGTCCATCCAGGCATCTTACCCAAGTGGAGTAGAGAGCTACTAGTTGTTGGTTTCGCAGCCGAAACTGCCCGGACCGTCAACCGGTGTTGGTTTCTCAGCCCAAGGCTAACCGGACCTCCAACCGGGTGTTGGTTTCTCAGCCGAAGCTGACCCGGACCTCCAACCGGGTGTTGGTTTCTCAGCCGAAGCTGACCCGGACCTCCAACCGGGTGTTGGTTTCTCAGCCGAAGCTGACCCGGATCTCCAACCGGGTGTTGGTTTCTCAGCCAAAGCTGACCCGGACCTCCAACCGGGTGTTGGTTTCTCAGCCCAAAGCTGAACGGACCTCCGACCATGATTATAAAAATTTCCCTTCCTAGCCAGAAGGCCGGGATAGAGCAATATGCTCAGAAAGTATGAAAGGGCAAGGTACGGTGTGCTACAGAGCCCAAGGCTCGCCGGGGTCCCAAGCCAGCAAGCTCAGACTCACTCCAGGGTCGTCAATCTTGGGGCACATTGCACCATAGCCCCCACACTTACTCAGTCTAATAGCCTCGATCCTGGTAGGGCCATGGTTTCCTCTAGATGGATATACTATCCTCCCAAAGTACTAACAAGCGCAACCTTCCAGTGTGCATTGCATCATTGTACTAAGGTGGCCGGAGCCTTAAACCACCTTTTCGAACGATACTACACTTGATCTTAGCCAAAAGGCCGAGAAGCGATAACCAGAATTGGTTTGGGCCTCGAGTGGCACCCTGGCCTATGCCGGACACATCTTAGGGAGAGAGAGCGAGAGGGAGACAAACCCACGCCTACACAAGACATTTTGTCACCCAAGCCAACCCTTGAAAAGGCTGCTTTGCAGAGCAAAAACAAGAAGAATGGTGCGTTTTGCAGCCGCCGCCCACTGCAATGAATATGAATAACTCCTCCTTTTGGGCGCAAGCAACTCCCCTCCCCCTTGCAGTCTTTTCAATTCATGATACAAAAAGACGGACAGGACAGGTTGCCTGACTTTCCGTCACTGCCACCCTTTGCCATCCTTACCCGTAGAAAGCCCTTTCATCATCCCCAAACCCTAATCTTTTCCCTTCCCTTCCCAGCCCCAAACCCTGCCCTCTGTACCCATCTCACCACCCGCATCCCTTCTCCTATCATCCCCCTACCACCCGAGAAAAAAAAAAAAAAAAAGCTTGCCCCCTCCTTCCACTAGCCCACCTCCCACCCAAAGAGAAACTTCTGCTGCGCAGCTAGCTTTCTAGGCAGCAGCGCTATTGTGATGTCAGCGGGGGGCATTGTGACAAGCCGCCAGTGTTCCGTCTCTTCATGTTGTGCACTGTTCAAACGGAAAATACATCAACAGGCAGACTACAGAAAAGCTTACTAACAAAGGTTAGAGGGGGGCTTTCTCAGAGGGCTTTTTACAGTTTGTCTATTCCCAATTAGCCGTTTAAGTGTACTTAATGAAAGTAGTAATTCTTTCATAGGCCGCCCATTCTTAGTATTTGACGTTCCTTATATTGCGGTGTCAGGCTGCGCAGCAGGTTGCAAAACATTCATCACCCATGACTGTCCCCAATTGGGTTCAGAAGCTAAATGTCTATCATGACCTCTCTTTTAGAATGTCCAAGAGCAAGCAAACTCTTCCTCCAGGTGAGGGAGCCAACAGCCCACTCAAGACATCATCATTGCTCAAAGAAAACCCCAAAAACCAATGCATGATAGGAATAAACAGGTAACTTTCTTTGGAGTGGAAGCGGAGAGATCGCACCAGATGCCAATTCTAGATCTTATCACACCTGTGGTCACTGCAGCAGCAGGTGAATCCACTTTGTCCAAAAGGGATCTATTCCATTCAATTGCAAATGATCTAGATAAGACAGAGAACAAGATACTGCAGCACGGGACATAGTCGAGTTGGTCAGGTTGAGTGGTGATGAGTTTGCTATTTGGATGAATAAAGAAAGTAAAAAGTGTGAAAGATAAAAAACAAAAGGAGGAAGTATTGAGGTGCATATGAAGACGTATGCTTTCTTCCAATTCATTAAATCGGGCTAATATGAATCAGGTGAATTGAGTTCTGCTTTTGGAAACTGGGTTAAGAAGGGGTGCACCGGTCCTGGAGGTACTGCAATACCAGGTCAATGCGTGGAGTGGACAGAGCAAGCTCTTTTTCCATCTCCCTGTTCTAAAAATCCATTTAATATATGGTCCCCAGATAGGGGACGTATCAGATATTAAACTGATAAGAACAGATGAGATTTCATCCGCAAATTTCAGAAAACGGTCATCGGCCACCACACAAAAGCGCAGTGCCGCAGGTGACCGCCTCCCGAGCCCAGGAACCACCAGCCATAAGGGGACGTAAGCACCAAAAGGCGCAACAATCCCCGAGGCCGGCGGTTGTGCAAGCCCGGGCCCCTCTCAGCCAAGACCAAGGCAAACCCAATGAAGGGACTACACTTGATCTTAGCCAAAAGGCCGAGAAGCGATAACCAGAATTGGTTTGGGCCTCGAGTGGCACCCTGGCCTATGCCAGACACATCTTAGGGAGAGAGAGCGAGAGGGAGACAAACCCACGCCTACACAAGACATTTTGTCACCCAAGCCAACCCTTGAAAAGGCTGCTTTGCAGAGCAAAAACAAGAAGAATGGTGCGTTTTGCAGCCGCCGCCCACTGCAATGAATCTGAATAACTCCTCCTTTTGGGCGCAAGCAACTCCCCTCCCCCTTGCAGTCTTTTCAATTCATGATACAAAAAGACGGACAGGACAGGTTGCCTGACTTTCCGTCACTGCCACCCTTTGCCATCCTTACCCGTAGAAAGCCCTTTCATCATCCCCAAACCCTAATCTTTTCCCTTCCCTTCCCAGCCCCAAACCCTGCCCTCTGTACCCATCTCACCACCCGCATCCCTTCTCCTATCATCCCCCTACCACCCGAGAAAAAAAAAAAAAAAAAAGCTTGCCCCCTCCTTCCACTAGCCCACCTCCCACCCAAAGAGAAACTTCTGCTGCGCAGCTAGCTTTCTAGGCAGCAGCGCTATTGTGATGTCAGCGGGGGGCATTGTGACAAGCCGCCAGTGTTCCGTCTCTTCATGTTGTGCACTGTTCAAACGGAAAATACATCAACAGGCAGACTACAGAAAAGCTTACTAACAAAGGTTAGAGGGGGGCTTTCTCAGAGGGCTTTTTACAGTTTGTCTATTCCCAATTAGCCGTTTAAGTGTACTTAATGAAAGTAGTAATTCTTTCATAGGCCGCCCATTCTTAGTATTTGACGTTCCTTATATTGCGGTATCAGGCTGCGCAGCAGGTTGCAAAACATTCATCACCCATGACTGTCCCCAATTGGGTTCAGAAGCTAAATGTCTATCATGACCTCTCTTTTAGAATGTCCAAGAGCAAGCAGACTCTTCCTCCAGGTGAGGGAGCCAACAGCCCACTCAAGACATCATCATTGCTCAAAGAAAACCCCAAAAACCAATGCATGATAGGAATAAACAGGTAACTTTCTTTGGAGTGGAAGCGGAGAGATCGCACCAGATGCCAATTCTAGATCTTATCACACCTGTGGTCACTGCAGCAGCAGGTGAATCCACTTTGTCCAAAAGGGATCTATTCCATTCAATTGCAAATGATCTAGATAAGACAGAGAACAAGATACTGCAGCACGGGACATAGTCGAGTTGGTCAGGTTGAGTGGTGATGAGTTTGCTATTTGGATGAATAAAGAAAGTAAAAAGTGTGAAAGATAAAAAACAAAAGGAGGAAGTATTGAGGTGCATATGAAGACGTATGCTTTCTTCCAATTCATTAAATCGGGCTAATATGAATCAGGTGAATTGAGTTCTGCTTTTGGAAACTGGGTTAAGAAGGGGTGCACCGGTCCTGGAGGTACTGCAATACCAGGTCAATGCATGGAGTGGACAGAGCAAGCTCTTTTTCCATCTCCCTGTTCTAAAAATCCATTTAATATATGGTCCCCAGATAGGGGACGTATCAGATATTAAACTGATAAGAACAGATACTACACTTGATCTTAGCCAAAAGGCCGAGAAGCGATAACCAGAATTGGTTTGGGCCTCGAGTGGCACCCTGGCCTATGCCGGACACATCTTAGGGAGAGAGAGCGAGAGGGAGACAAACCCACGCCTACACAAGACATTTTGTCACCCAAGCCAACCCTTGAAAAGGCTGCTTTGCAGAGCAAAAACAAGAAGAATGGTGCGTTTTGCAGCCGCCGCCCACTGCAATGAATCTGAATAACTCCTCCTTTTGGGCGCAAGCAACTCCCCTCCCCCTTGCAGTCTTTTCAATTCATGATACAAAAAGACGGACAGGACAGGTTGCCTGACTTTCCGTCACTGCCACCCTTTGCCATCCTTACCCGTAGAAAGCCCTTTCATCATCCCCAAACCCTAATCTTTTGCCTTCCCTTCCCAGCCCCAAACCCTGCCCTCTGTACCCATCTCACCACCCGCATCCCTTCTCCTATCATCCCCCTACCACCCGAGAAAAAAAAAAAAAAAAAAGCTTGCCCCCTCCTTCCACTAGCCCACCTCCCACCCAAATAGAAACTTCTGCTGCGCAGCTAGCTTTCTAGGCAGCAGCGCTATTGTGATGTCAGCGGGGGGCATTGTGACAAGCCGCCAGTGTTCCGTCTCTTCATGTTGTGCACTGTTCAAACGGAAAATACATCAACAGGCAGACTACAGAAAAGCTTACTAACAAAGGTTAGAGGGGGGCTTTCTCGGAGGGCTTTTTACAGTTTGTCTATTCCCAATTAGCCGTTTAAGTGTACTTAATGAAAGTAGTAATTCTTTCATAGGCCGCCCATTCTTAGTATTTGACGTTCCTTATATTGCGGTATCAGGCTGCGCAGCAGGTTGCAAAACATTCATCACCCATGACTGTCCCCAATTGGGTTCAGAAGCTAAATGTCTATCATGACCTCTCTTTTAGAATGTCCAAGAGCAAGCAAACTCTTCCTCCAGGTGAGGGAGCCAACAGCCCACTCAAGACATCATCATTGCTCAAAGAAAACCCCAAAAACCAATGCATGATAGGAATAAACAGGTAACTTTCTTTGGAGTGGAAGCGGAGAGATCGCACCAGATGCCAATTCTAGATCTTATCACACCTGTGGTCACTGCAGCAGCAGGTGAATCCACTTTGTCCAAAAGGGATCTATTCCATTCAATTGCAAATGATCTAGATAAGACAGAGAACAAGATACTGCAGCACGGGACATAGTCGAGTTGGTCAGGTTGAGTGGTGATGAGTTTGCTATTTGGATGAATAAAGAAAGTAAAAAGTGTGAAAGATAAAAAACAAAAGGAGGAAGTATTGAGGTGCATATGAAGACGTATGCTTTCTTCCAATTCATTAAATCGGGCTAATATGAATCAGGTGAATTGAGTTCTGCTTTTGGAAACTGGGTTAAGAAGGGGTGCACCGGTCCTGGAGGTACTGCAATACCAGGTCAATGCGTGGAGTGGACAGAGCAAGCTCTTTTTCCATCTCCCTGTTCTAAAAATCCATTTAATATATGGTCCCCAGATAGGGGACGTATCAGATATTAAACTGATAAGAACAGATTTTATTTTTTTTTTTTTTGAAGGATGAGTTTGAAAATAATAAAGTGACCGCCTCTCGTTGCCCAGGTAACTGTCCGTCACAAGAGGGCTATGACATCCTAAGATGCACACTCCCCCAAGGCCAGCAGTTGTGCAATACCCTGGCACCTTTCAGCACCAACCAAGGTAGTACCCTCCCAAACTACACTTGATCTTAGCCAAAAGGCCGAGAAGCGATAACCAGAATTGGTTTGGGCCTCGAGTGGCACCCTGGCCTATGCCGGACACATCTTAGGGAGAGAGAGCGAGAGGGAGACAAACCCACGCCTACACAAGACATTTTGTCACCCAAGCCAACTCTTGAAAAGGCTGCTTTGCAGAGCAAAAACAAGAAGAATGGTGCGTTTTGCAGCCGCCGCCCACTGCAATGAATCTGAATAACTCCTCCTTTTGGGCGCAAGCAACTCCCCTCCCCCTTGCAGTCTTTTCAATTCATGATACAAAAAGACGGACAGGACAGGTTGCCTGACTTTCCGTCACTGCCACCCTTTGCCATCCTTACCCGTAGAAAGCCCTTTCATCATCCCCAAACCCTAATCTTTTCCCTTCCCTTCCCAGCCCCAAACCCTGCCCTCTGTACCCATCTCACCACCCGCATCCCTTCTCCTATCATCCCCCTACCACCCGAGAAAAAAAAAAAAAAAAAGCTTGCCCCCTCCTTCCACTAGCCCACCTCCCACCCAAAGAGAAACTTCTGCTGCGCAGCTAGCTTTCTAGGCAGCAGCGCTATTGTGATGTCAGCGGGGGGCATTGTGACAAGCCGCCAGTGTTCCGTCTCTTCATGTTGTGCACTGTTCAAACGGAAAATACATCAACAGGCAGACTACAGAAAAGCTTACTAACAAAGGTTAGAGGGGGGCTTTCTCAGAGGGCTTTTTACAGTTTGTCTATTCCCAATTAGCCATTTAAGTGTACTTAATGAAAGTAGTAATTCTTTCATAGGCCGCCCATTCTTAGTATTTGACGTTCCTTATATTGCGGTATCAGGCTGCGCAGCAGGTTGCAAAACATTCATCACCCATGACTGTCCCCAATTGGGTTCAGAAGCTAAATGTCTATCATGACCTCTCTTTTAGAATGTCCAAGAGCAAGCAAACTCTTCCTCCAGGTGAGGGAGCCAACAGCCCACTCAAGACATCATCATTGCTCAAAGAAAACCCCAAAAACCAATGCATGATAGGAATAAACAGGTAACTTTCTTTGGAGTGGAAGCGGAGAGATCGCACCAGATGCCAATTCTAGATCTTATCACACCTGTGGTCACTGCAGCAGCAGGTGAATCCACTTTGTCCAAAAGGGATCTATTCCATTCAATTGCAAATGATCTAGATAAGACAGAGAACAAGATACTGCAGCACGGGACATAGTCGAGTTGGTCAGGTTGAGTGGTGATGAGTTTGCTATTTGGATGAATAAAGAAAGTAAAAAGTGTGAAAGATAAAAAACAAAAGGAGGAAGTATTGAGGTGCATATGAAGACGTATGCTTTCTTCCAATTCATTAAATCGGGCTAATATGAATCAGGTGAATTGAGTTCTGCTTTTGGAAACTGGGTTAAGAAGGGGTGCACCGGTCCTGGAGGTACTGCAATACCAGGTCAATGCGTGGAGTGGACAGAGCAAGCTCTTTTTCCATCTCCCTGTTCTAAAAATCCATTTAATATATGGTCCCCAGATAGGGGACGTATCAGATATTAAACTGATAAGAACAGATGAGATTTCATCTGCAAATTTCAGAAAACAGTCATCGGCCACCACACAAAAGCGCAGTGCCGCAGGTGATCGCCTCCCGAGCCCAGGAACCACCAGCCATAAGGGGACGTAAGCACCAAAAGGCGCAACAATCCCTGAGGCCGGCGGTTGTGCAAGCCCGGGCCCCTCCCAGCCAAGACCAAGGCAAACCCAATGAAGGGACTACACTTGATCTTAGCCAAAAGGCCGAGAAGCGATAACCAGAATTGGTTTGGGCCTCGAGTGGCACCCTGGCCTATGCCGGACACATCTTAGGGAGAGAGAGCGAGAGGGAGACAAACCCACGCCTACACAAGACATTTTGTCACCCAAGCCAACCCTTGAAAAGGCTGCTTTGCAGAGCAAAAACAAGAAGAATGGTGCGTTTTGCAGCCGCCGCCCACTGCAATGAATCTGAATAACTCCTCCTTTTGGGCGCAAGCAACTCCCCTCCCCCTTGCAGTCTTTTCAATTCATGATACAAAAAGACGGACAGGACAGGTTGCCTGACTTTCCGTCACTGCCACCCTTTGCCATCCTTACCCGTAGAAAGCCCTTTCATCATCCCCAAACCCTAATCTTTTCCCTTCCCTTCCCAGCCCCAAACCCTGCCCTCTGTACCCATCTCACCACCCGCATCCCTTCTCCTATCATCCCCCTACCACCCGAGAAAAAAAAAAAAAAAAAAGCTTGCCCCCTCCTTCCACTAGCCCACCTCCCACCCAAAGAGAAACTTCTGCTGCGCAGCTAGCTTTCTAGGCAGCAGCGCTATTGTGATGTCAGCGGGGGGCATTGTGACAAGCCGCCAGTGTTCCGTCTCTTCATGTTGTGCACTGTTCAAACGGAAAATACATCAACAGGCAGACTACAGAAAAGCTTACTAACAAAGGTTAGAGGGGGGCTTTCTCAGAGGGCTTTTTACAGTTTGTCTATTCCCAATTAGCCGTTTAAGTGTACTTAATGAAAGTAGTAATTCTTTCATAGGCCGCCCATTCTTAGTATTTGACGTTCCTTATATTGCGGTATCAGGCTGCGCAGCAGGTTGCAAAACATTCATCACCCATGACTGTCCCCAATTGGGTTCAGAAGCTAAATGTCTATCATGACCTCTCTTTTAGAATGTCCAAGAGCAAGCAAACTCTTCCTCCAGGTGAGGGAGCCAACAGCCCACTCAAGACATCATCATTGCTCAAAGAAAACCCCAAAAACCAATGCATGATAGGAATAAACAGGTAACTTTCTTTGGAGTGGAAGCGGAGAGATCGCACCAGATGCCAATTCTAGATCTTATCACACCTGTGGTCACTGCAGCAGCAGGTGAATCCACTTTGTCCAAAAGGGATCTATTCCATTCAATTGCAAATGATCTAGATAAGACAGAGAACAAGATACTGCAGCACGGGACATAGTCGAGTTGGTCAGGTTGAGTGGTGATGAGTTTGCTATTTGGATGAATAAAGAAAGTAAAAAGTGTGAAAGATAAAAAACAAAAGGAGGAAGTATTGAGGTGCATATGAAGACGTATGCTTTCTTCCAATTCATTAAATCGGGCTAATATGAATCAGGTGAATTGAGTTCTGCTTTTGGAAACTGGGTTAAGAAGGGGTGCACCGGTCCTGGACGTACTGCAATACCAGGTCAATGCGTGGAGTGGACAGAGCAAGCTCTTTTTCCATCTCCCTGTTCTAAAAATCCATTTAATATATGGTCCCCAGATAGGGGACGTATCAGATATTAAACTGATAAGAACAGATACTACACTTGATCTTAGCCAAAAGGCCGAGAAGCGATAACCAGAATTGGTTTGGGCCTCGAGTGGCACCCTGGCCTATGCCGGACACATCTTAGGGAGAGAGAGCGAGAGGGAGACAAACCCACGCCTACACAAGACATTTTGTCACCCAAGCCAACCCTTGAAAAGGCTGCTTTGCAGAGCAAAAACAAGAAGAATGGTGCGTTTTGCAGCCGCCGCCCACTGCAATGAATCTGAATAACTCCTCCTTTTGGGCGCAAGCAACTCCCCTCCCCCTTGCAGTCTTTTCAATTCATGATACAAAAAGACGGACAGGACAGGTTGCCTGACTTTCCGTCACTGCCACCCTTTGCCATCCTTACCCGTAGAAAGCCCTTTCATCATCCCCAAACCCTAATCTTTTCCCTTCCCTTCCCAGCCCCAAACCCTGCCCTCTGTACCCATCTCACCACCCGCATCCCTTCTCCTATCATCCCCCTACCACCCGAGAAAAAAAAAAAAAAAAAAGCTTGCCCCCTCCTTCCACTAGCCCACCTCCCACCCAAAGAGAAACTTCTGCTGCGCAGCTAGCTTTCTAGGCAGCAGCGCTATTGTGATGTCAGCGGGGGGCATTGTGACAAGCCGCCAGTGTTCCGTCTCTTCATGTTGTGCACTGTTCAAACGGAAAATACATCAACAGGCAGACTACAGAAAAGCTTACTAACAAAGGTTAGAGGGGGGCTTTCTCAGAGGGCTTTTTACAGTTTGTCTATTCCCAATTAGCCGTTTAAGTGTACTTAATGAAAGTAGTAATTCTTTCATAGGCCGCCCATTCTTAGTATTTGACGTTCCTTATATTGCGGTATCAGGCTGCGCAGCAGGTTGCAAAACATTCATCACCCATGACTGTCCCCAATTGGGTTCAGAAGCTAAATGTCTATCATGACCTCTCTTTTAGAATGTCCAAGAGCAAGCAAACTCTTCCTCCAGGTGAGGGAGCCAACAGCCCACTCAAGACATCATCATTGCTCAAAGAAAACCCCAAAAACCAATGCATGATAGGAATAAACAGGTAACTTTCTTTGGAGAGGAAGCGGAGAGATCGCACCAGATGCCAATTCTAGATCTTATCACACCTGTGGTCACTGCAGCAGCAGGTGAATCCACTTTGTCCAAAAGGGATCTATTCCATTCAATTGCAAATGATCTAGATAAGACAGAGAACAAGATACTGCAGCACGGGACATAGTCGAGTTGGTCAGGTTGAGTGGTGATGAGTTTGCTATTTGGATGAATAAAGAAAGTAAAAAGTGTGAAAGATAAAAAACAAAAGGAGGAAGTATTGAGGTGCATATGAAGACGTATGCTTTCTTCCAATTCATTAAGGCTCTGTGCGCACTGGGAAGTGGAATTTTCTTGAGAAAATTCCGCATGCCCTCAAAGATTACCGCACCCGCGGTAAAAAACCGCGGGAAACCGCACCCGAAAACCGCATGCGGTTTGCCGCGGTTTGCTGCGGTTTTACCGCGGTATTATTCGCGGTATTGCCGCGGTTTTGCCGCGTGCGGGTTGGGATGTGCTTTATTGCATTCAATGCAATAAAGCACATTGAAGAAAAAAAAAAAAAAAAAAGTCATTTAATTCTGAGAGTAGATAGACAGAAGAATAGATAGAGGGATAGATAGACAGACAGAGGGATAGATAGAGGGATAGATAGATAGATAGAGGGATAGATAGATAGAGGGATAGATGACAGATCGCTGCATTTTCCACGGTCGGCAGTGAGTTCACATTACCGGCCGTGGGAAATGACCGGTAATTACCTCTGCTGTCTGCTGCATTCATTCAGCGCTGTGTCTGTGACAGTCGCGGCTGGATGTAAGCAGCGCTGGACGTCGGACCTGGATTACGCCGGAGCTTTGGTGCGGGAGGGGTTAATAAAATGGTGAACGAGGCTTGTTTGTTTTATTTAAAATAAAGGATTTTTCGGTGTCTGTGTTTTTTTCACTTTACTTACGGGTTGATCATGTCAGCTGTCACATAGACGCTGCCATGATCAAGCCTGGGGTTAATGGCGGTGGTCCCCCATCACCATTAACCCCTTGTATTACCTTGTCACCACTGCTACACGGTGGCAAGAAGAGCCGAGGACACGCCGGTATTGTCGCATATTGCATGCGACAGTGCCGGGGCAGCTGCGGCTGATATTCTCGGCTGCCGGAGGGGGAGTGAGGCGGGGGACATTACCCCTGCCCCTCTCCCTCCCCAGCCTGAGAATACCGGGCCGCCGCTGTGTGCTTACCTCGGCTGGACGGTAAATATACAGCGGAGCCCACGTTCTTTTTTTCCTATATTTCCGTTTTCTTTCTATGTGTGTTCTATGTCTGTGATGTGTTCTATGTCTGTGATGTGTGTGATGTGTGTGATGTGTTTGTGTTTACTCTGCACGGCTTCCTCTTCCTGTAATGACATCACTTCCCTGCAAAACCGCAAGCAAGTGATGCACATTACCGGAGGTAAACCGCAAAATACCGCAGGGAATAACGCAGGAAAACGCAGTGAACCGCACAGAATTTGCTGCCTGCGTTATTCCCTGCGGGATTTCTTGATTAACATTGAGTCAATGGAGTAAAATCCCGCAGCGCTGTGCGGAAAAGAAGTGACATGCACTTGTTTTTGCTGCGGGATTCCCGCAGCAAAACATGCAGCTGTTAAATTCCGCCCAGTGCGCACAGGATTTTTTTTCTCCATAGGTTTTGCTGGTGATTCACTGCAGAGATGTTATGAACATTTTCTGCAGCGAAACATGCAGCAAATCCGCGGCAAAATCCGCGAAAAATCCGGTAAGTGCGCACATAGCCTAAATCGGGCTAATATGAATCAGGTGAATTGAGTTCTGCTTTTGGAAACTGGGTTAAGAAGGGGTGCACCGGTCCTGGAGGTACTGCAATACCAGGTCAATGCGTGGAGTGGACAGAGCAAGCTCTTTTTCCATCTCCCTGTTCTAAAAATCCATTTAATATATGGTCCCCAGATAGGGGACGTATCAG
Source organism: Anomaloglossus baeobatrachus (assembly GCF_048569485.1). NCBI lineage: Eukaryota > Metazoa > Chordata > Amphibia > Anura > Aromobatidae > Anomaloglossus > Anomaloglossus baeobatrachus. The sequence goes on along the minus strand of NC_134361.1, from coordinate 163,170,115 downwards.
ATATTAAACTGATAAGAACAGATACTACACTTGATCTTAGCCAAAAGGCCGAGAAGCGATAACCAGAATTGGTTTGGGCCTCGAGTGGCACCCTGGCCTATGCCGGACACATCTTAGGGAGAGAGAGCGAGAGGGAGACAAACCCACGCCTACACAAGACATTTTGTCACCCAAGCCAACCCTTGAAAAGGCTGCTTTGCAGAGCAAAAACAAGAAGAATGGTGCGTTTTGCAGCCGCCGCCCACTGCAATGAATCTGAATAACTCCTCCTTTTGGGCGCAAGCAACTCCCCTCCCCCTTGCAGTCTTTTCAATTCATGATACAAAAAGACGGACAGGACAGGTTGCCTGACTTTCCGTCACTGCCACCCTTTGCCATCCTTACCCGTAGAAAGCCCTTTCATCATCCCCAAACCCTAATCTTTTCCCTTCCCTTCCCAGCCCCAAACCCTGCCCTCTGTACCCATCTCACCACCCGCATCCCTTCTCCTATCATCCCCCTACCACCCGAGAAAAAAAAGAAAAAAAAAGCTTGCCCCCTCCTTCCACTAGCCCACCTCCCACCCAAAGAGAAACTTCTGCTGCGCAGCTAGCTTTCTAGGCAGCAGCGCTATTGTGATGTCAGCGGGGGGCATTGTGACAAGCCGCCAGTGTTCCGTCTCTTCATGTTGTGCACTGTTCAAACGGAAAATACATCAACAGGCAGACTACAGAAAAGCTTACTAACAAAGGTTAGAGGGGGGCTTTCTCAGAGGGCTTTTTACAGTTTGTCTATTCCCAATTAGCCGTTTAAGTGTACTTAATGAAAGTAGTAATTCTTTCATAGGCCGCCCATTCTTAGTATTTGACGTTCCTTATATTGCGGTATCAGGCTGCGCAGCAGGTTGCAAAACATTCATCACCCATGACTGTCCCCAATTGGGTTCAGAAGCTAAATGTCTATCATGACCTCTCTTTTAGAATCTCCAAGAGCAAGCAAACTCTTCCTCCAGGTGAGGGAGCCAACAGCCCACTCAAGACATCATCATTGCTCAAAGAAAACCCCAAAAACCAATGCATGATAGGAATAAACAGGTAACTTTCTTTGGAGTGGAAGCGGAGAGATCGCACCAGATGCCAATTCTAGATCTTATCACACCTGTGGTCACTGCAGCAGCAGGTGAATCCACTTTGTCCAAAAGGGATCTATTCCATTCAATTGCAAATGATCTAGATAAGACAGAGAACAAGATACTGCAGCACGGGACATAGTCGAGTTGGTCAGGTTGAGTGGTGATGAGTTTGCTATTTGGATGAATAAAGAAAGTAAAAAGTGTGAAAGATAAAAAACAAAAGGAGGAAGTATTGAGGTGCATATGAAGACGTATGCTTTCTTCCAATTCATTAAATCGGGCTAATATGAATCAGGTGAATTGAGTTCTGCTTTTGGAAACTGGGTTAAGAAGGGGTGCACCGGTCCTGGAGGTACTGCAATACCAGGTCAATGCGTGGAGTGGACAGAGCAAGCTCTTTTTCCATCTCCCTGTTCTAAAAATCCATTTAATATATGGTCCCCAGATAGGGGACGTATCAGATATTAAACTGATAAGAACAGATTTTTTGATTTAATGAAGCTTTCCAAAGCACCGCAAAAAATGCATGACCAAAGTCACACCAAAAACAGTGCAAAGGCTAGGATTCGTGTGGACCCCTCCGTGAGGAGAGGGTCCCCAAAAATCAACCCCGTCCCTCCGAGCCAGAAGGCCACGGCAAGGGTCAGGGATCTTCGGTGCTCCCCCAAGCCGAAGCCTGGTTGAGCCTTGTCGTTGCTCCCAGCGTCCACCCAGGCATCTTACCCAAGTGGAGTAGAGAGCTACTAGTTGTTAATTTCGCAGCCGAAACTGCCCGGACCGTCAACCGGTGTTGGTTTCTCAGCCCAAGGCTAACCGGACCTCCAACCGGGTGTTGGTTTCTCAGCCGAAGCTGACCCGGACCTCCAACCGGGTGTTGGTTTCTCAGCCGAAGCTGACCCGGACCTCCAACCGGGTGTTGGTTTCTCAGCCGAAGCTGACCCGGACCTCCAACCGGGTGTTGGTTTCTCAGCCAAAGCTGACCCAGACCTCCAACCGGGTGTTGGTTTCTCAGCCCAAAGCTGAACGGACCTCCGACCATGATTATAAAAATTTCCCTTCCTAGCCAGAAGGCCGGGATAGAGCAATATGCTCAGAAAGTATGAAAAGGCAAGGTACGGTGTGCTACAGAGCCCAAGGCTCGCCGGGGTCCCAAGCCAGCAAGCTCAGACTCACTCCAGGGTCGTCAATCCTGGGGCACATTGCACCATAGCCCCCACACTTACTCAGTCTAATAGCCTCGATCCTGGTAGGGCCATGGTTTCCTCTAGATGGATATACTATCCTCCCAAAGTACTAACAAGCGCAACCTTCCAGTGTGCATTGCATCATTGTACTAAGGTGGCCGGAGCCTTAAACCACCTTTTCGAACGATACTACACTTGATCTTAGCCAAAAGGCCGAGAAGCGATAACCAGAATTGGTTTGGGCCTCGAGTGGCACCCTGGCCTATGCCGGACACATCTTAGGGAGAGAGAGCGAGAGGGAGACAAACCCACGCCTACACAAGACATTTTGTCACCCAAGCCAACCCTTGAAAAGGCTGCTTTGCAGAGCAAAAACAAGAAGAATGGTGCGTTTTGCAGCCGCCGCCCACTGCAATGAATCTGAATAACTCCTCCTTTTGGGCGCAAGCAACTCCCCTCCCCCTTGCAGTCTTTTCAATTCATGATACAAAAAGACGGACAGGACAGGTTGCCTGACTTTCCGTCACTGCCACCCTTTGCCATCCTTACCCGTAGAAAGCCCTTTCATCATCCCCAAACCCTAATCTTTTCCCTTCCCTTCCCAGCCCCAAACCCTGACCTCTGTACCCATCTCACCACCCGCATCCCTTCTCCTATCATCCCCCTACCACCCGAGAAAAAAAAGAAAAAAAAAGCTTGCCCCCTCCTTCCACTAGCCCACCTCCCACCCAAAGAGAAACTTCTGCTGCGCAGCTAGCTTTCTAGGCAGCAGCGCTATTGTGATGTCAGCGGGGGGCATTGTGACAAGCCGCCAGTGTTCCGTCTCTTCATGTTGTGCACTGTTCAAACGGAAAATACATCAACAGGCAGACTACAGAAAAGCTTACTAACAAAGGTTAGAGGGGGGCTTTCTCAGAGGGCTTTTTACAGTTTGTCTATTCCCAATTAGCCGTTTAAGTGTACTTAATGAAAGTAGTAATTCTTTCATAGGCCGCCCATTCTTAGTATTTGACGTTCCTTATATTGCGGTATCAGGCTGCGCAGCAGGTTGCAAAACATTCATCACCCATGACTGTCCCCAATTGGGTTCAGAAGCTAAATGTCTATCATGACCTCTCTTTTAGAATGTCCAAGAGCAAGCAAACTCTTCCTCCAGGTGAGGGAGCCAACAGCCCACTCAAGACATCATCTTTGCTCAAAGAAAACCCCAAAAACCAATGCATGATAGGAATAAACAGGTAACTTTCTTTGGAGTGGAAGCGGAGAGATCGCACCAGATGCCAATTCTAGATCTTATCACACCTGTGGTCACTGCAGCAGCAGGTGAATCCACTTTGTCCAAAAGGGATCTATTCCATTCAATTGCAAATGATCTAGATAAGACAGAGAACAAGATACTGCAGCACGGGACATAGTCGAGTTGGTCAGGTTGAGTGGTGATGAGTTTGCTATTTGGATGAATAAAGAAAGTAAAAAGTGTGAAAGATAAAAAACAAAAGGAGGAAGTATTGAGGTGCATATGAAGACGTATGCTTTCTTCCAATTCATTAAATCGGGCTAATATGAATCAGGTGAATTGAGTTCTGCTTTTGGAAACTGGGTTAAGAAGGGGTGCACCGGTCCTGGAGGTACTGCAATACCAGGTCAATGCGTGGAGTGGACAGAGCAAGCTCTTTTTCCATCTCCCTGTTCTAAAAATCCATTTAATATATGGTCCCCAGATAGGGGACGTATCAGATATTAAACTGATAAGAACAGATACTACACTTGATCTTAGCCAAAAGGCCGAGAAGCGATAACCAGAATTGGTTTGGGCCTCGAGTGGCACCCTGGCCTATGCCGGACACATCTTAGGGAGAGAGAGCGAGAGGGAGACAAACCCACGCCTACACAAGACATTTTGTCACCCAAGCCAACCCTTGAAAAGGCTGCTTTGCAGAGCAAAAACAAGAAGAATGGTGCGTTTTGCAGCCGCCGCCCACTGCAATGAATCTGAATAACTCCTCCTTTTGGGCGCAAGCAACTCCCCTCCCCCTTGCAGTCTTTTCAATTCATGATACAAAAAGACGGACAGGACAGGTTGCCTGACTTTCCGTCACTGCCACCCTTTGCCATCCTTACCCGTAGAAAGCCCTTTCATCATCCCCAAACCCTAATCTTTTCCCTTCCCTTCCCAGCCCCAAACCCTGCCCTCTGTACCCATCTCACCACCCGCATCCCTTCTCCTATCATCCCCCTACCACCCGAGAAAAAAAAGAAAAAAAAAGCTTGCCCCCTCCTTCCACTAGCCCACCTCCCACCCAAAGAGAAACTTCTGCTGCGCAGCTAGCTTTCTAGGCAGCAGCGCTATTGTGATGTCAGCGGGGGGCATTGTGACAAGCCGCCAGTGTTCCGTCTCTTCATGTTGTGCACTGTTCAAACGGAAAATACATCAACAGGCAGACTACAGAAAAGCTTACTAACAAAGGTTAGAGGGGGGCTTTCTCAGAGGGCTTTTTACAGTTTGTCTATTCCCAATTAGCCGTTTAAGTGTACTTAATGAAAGTAGTAATTCTTTCATAGGCCGCCCATTCTTAGTATTTGACGTTCCTTATATTGCGGTATCAGGCTGCGCAGCAGGTTGCAAAACATTCATCACCCATGACTGTCCCCAATTGGGTTCAGAAGCTAAATGTCTATCATGACCTCTCTTTTAAAATCTCCAAGAGCAAGCAAACTCTTCCTCCAGGTGAGGGAGCCAACAGCCCACTCAAGACATCATCATTGCTCAAAGAAAACCCCAAAAACCAATGCATGATAGGAATAAACAGGTAACTTTCTTTGGAGTGGAAGCGGAGAGATCGCACCAGATGCCAATTCTAGATCTTATCACACCTGTGGTCACTGCAGCAGCAGGTGAATCCACTTTGTCCAAAAGGGATCTATTCCATTCAATTGCAAATGATCTAGATAAGACAGAGAACAAGATACTGCAGCACGGGACATAGTCGAGTTGGTCAGGTTGAGTGGTGATGAGTTTGCTATTTGGATGAATAAAGAAAGTAAAAAGTGTGAAAGATAAAAAACAAAAGGAGGAAGTATTGAGGTGCATATGAAGACGTATGCTTTCTTCCAATTCATTAAATCGGGCTAATATGAATCAGGTGAATTGAGTTCTGCTTTTGGAAACTGGGTTAAGAAGGGGTGCACCGGTCCTGGAGGTACTGCAATACCAGGTCAATGCGTGGAGTGGACAGAGCAAGCTCTTTTTCCATCTCCCTGTTCTAAAAATCCATTTAATATATGGTCCCCAGATAGGGGACGTATCAGATATTAAACTGATAAGAACAGATTTTTTGATTTAATGAAGCTTTCCAAAGCACCGCAAAAAATGCATGACCAAAGTCACACCAAAAACAGTGCAAAGGCTAGGATTCGTGTGGACCCCTCCGTGAGGAGAGGGTCCCCAAAAATCAACCCCGTCCCTCCGAGCCAGAAGGCCATGGCAAGGGTCAGGGATCTTCGGTGCTCCCCCAAGCCGAAGCCTGGTTGAGCCTTGTCGTTGCTCCCAGCGTCCACCCAGGCATCTTACCCAAGTGGAGTAGAGAGCTACTAGTTGTTGGTTTCGCAGCCGAAACTGCCCGGACCGTCAACCGGTGTTGGTTTCTCAGCCCAAGGCTAACCGGACCTCCAACCGCGTGTTGGTTTCTCAGCCGAAGCTGACCCGGACCTCCAACCGGGTGTTGGTTTCTCAGCCGAAGCTGACCCGGACCTCCAACCGGGTGTTGGTTTCTCAGCCGAAGCTGACCCGGACCTCCAACCGGGTGTTGGTTTCTCAGCCAAAGCTGACCCAGACCTCCAACCGGGTGTTGGTTTCTCAGCCCAAAGCTGAACGGACCTCCGACCATGATTATAAAAATTTCCCTTCCTAGCCAGAAGGCCGGGATAGAGCAATATGCTCAGAAAGTATGAAAAGGCAAGGTACGGTGTGCTACAGAGCCCAAGGCTCGCCGGGGTCCCAAGCCAGCAAGCTCAGACTCACTCCAGGGTCGTCAATCCTGGGGCACATTGCACCATAGCCCCCACACTTACTCAGTCTAATAGCCTCGATCCTGGTAGGGCCATGGTTTCCTCTAGATGGATATACTATCCTCCCAAAGTACTAACAAGCGCAACCTTCCAGTGTGCATTGCATCATTGTACTAAGGTGGCCGGAGCCTTAAACCACCTTTTCGAACGATACTACACTTGATCTTAGCCAAAAGGCCGAGAAGCGATAACCAGAATTGGTTTGGGCCTCGAGTGGCACCCTGGCCTATGCCGGACACATCTTAGGGAGAGAGAGCGAGAGGGAGACAAACCCACGCCTACACAAGACATTTTGTCACCCAAGCCAACCCTTGAAAAGGCTGCTTTGCAGAGCAAAAACAAGAAGAATGGTGCGTTTTGCAGCCGCCGCCCACTGCAATGAATCTGAATAACTCCTCCTTTTGGGCGCAAGCAACTCCCCTCCCCCTTGCAGTCTTTTCAATTCATGATACAAAAAGACGGACAGGACAGGTTGCCTGACTTTCCGTCACTGCCACCCTTTGCCATCCTTACCCGTAGAAAGCCCTTTCATCATCCCCAAACCCTAATCTTTTCCCTTCCCTTCCCAGCCCCAAACCCTGCCCTCTGTACCCATCTCACCACCCGCATCCCTTCTCCTATCATCCCCCTACCACCCGAGAAAAAAAAAAAAAAAAAAGCTTGCCCCCTCCTTCCACTAGCCCACCTCCCACCCAAAGAGAAACTTCTGCTGCGCAGCTAGCTTTCTAGGCAGCAGCGCTATTGTGATGTCAGCGGGGGGCATTGTGACAAGCCGCCAGTGTTCCGTCTCTTCATGTTGTGCACTGTTCAAACGGAAAATACATCAACAGGCAGACTACAGAAAAGCTTACTAACAAAGGTTAGAGGGGGGCTTTCTCAGAGGGCTTTTTACAGTTTGTCTATTCCCAATTAGCCGTTTAAGTGTACTTAATGAAAGTAGTAATTCTTTCATAGGCCGCCCATTCTTAGTATTTGACGTTCCTTATATTGCGGTATCAGGCTGCGCAGCAGGTTGCAAAACATTCATCACCCATGACTGTCCCCAATTGGGTTCAGAAGCTAAATGTCTATCATGACCTCTCTTTTAGAATGTCCAAGAGCAAGCAAACTCTTCCTCCAGGTGAGGGAGCCAACAGCCCACTCAAGACATCATCTTTGCTCAAAGAAAACCCCAAAAACCAATGCATGATAGGAATAAACAGGTAACTTTCTTTGGAGTGGAAGCGGAGAGATCGCACCAGATGCCAATTCTAGATCTTATCACACCTGTGGTCACTGCAGCAGCAGGTGAATCCACTTTGTCCAAAAGGGATCTATTCCATTCAATTGCAAATGATCTAGATAAGACAGAGAACAAGATACTGCAGCACGGGACATAGTCGAGTTGGTCAGGTTGAGTGGTGATGAGTTTGCTATTTGGATGAATAAAGAAAGTAAAAAGTGTGAAAGATAAAAAACAAAAGGAGGAAGTATTGAGGTGCATATGAAGACGTATGCTTTCTTCCAATTCATTAAATCGGGCTAATATGAATCAGGTGAATTGAGTTCTGCTTTTGGAAACTGGGTTAAGAAGGGGTGCACCGGTCCTGGAGGTACTGCAATACCAGGTCAATGCGTGGAGTGGACAGAGCAAGCTCTTTTTCCATCTCCCTGTTCTAAAAATCCATTTAATATATGGTCCCCAGATAGGGGACGTATCAGATATTAAACTGATAAGAACAGATTTTTTGATTTAATGAAGCTTTCCAAAGCACCGCAAAAAATGCATGACCAAAGTCACACCAAAAACAGTGCAAAGGCTAGGATTCGTGTGGACCCCTCCGTGAGGAGAGGGTCCCCAAAAATCAACCCCGTCCCTCCGAGCCAGAAGGCCACGGCAAGGGTCAGGGATCTTCGGTGCTCCCCCAAGCCGAAGCCTGGTTGAGCCTTGTCGTTGCTCCCAGCGTCCACCCAGGCATCTTACCCAAGTGGAGTAGAGAGCTACTAGTTGTTGGTTTCGCAGCCGAAACTGCCCGGACCGTCAACCGGTGTTGGTTTCTCAGCCCAAGGCTAACCGGACCTCCAACCGGGTGTTGGTTTCTCAGCCGAAGCTGACCCGGACCTCCAACCGGGTGTTGGTTTCTCAGCCGAAGCTGACCCGGACCTCCAACCGGGTGTTGGTTTCTCAGCCGAAGCTGACCCGGACCTCCAACCGGGTGTTGGTTTCTCAGCCAAAGCTGACCCAGACCTCCAACCGGGTGTTGGTTTCTCAGCCCAAAGCTGAACGGACCTCCGACCATGATTATAAAAATTTCCCTTCCTAGCCAGAAGGCCGGGATAGAGCAATATGCTCAGAAAGTATGAAAAGGCAAGGTACGGTGTGCTACAGAGCCCAAGGCTCGCCGGGGTCCCAAGCCAGCAAGCTCAGACTCACTCCAGGGTCGTCAATCCTGGGGCACATTGCACCAAAGCCCCCACACTTACTCAGTCTAATAGCCTCGATCCTGGTAGGGCCATGGTTTCCTCTAGATGGATATACTATCCTCCCAAAGTACTAACAAGCGCAACCTTCCAGTGTGCATTGCATCATTGTACTAAGGTGGCCGGAGCCTTAAACCACCTTTTCGAACGATACTACACTTGATCTTAGCCAAAAGGCCGAGAAGCGATAACCAGAATTGGTTTGGGCCTCGAGTGGCACCCTGGCCTATGCCGGACACATCTTAGGGAGAGAGAGCGAGAGGGAGACAAACCCACGCCTACACAAGACATTTTGTCACCCAAGCCAACCCTTGAAAAGGCTGCTTTGCAGAGCAAAAACAAGAAGAATGGTGCGTTTTGCAGCCGCCGCCCACTGCAATGAATCTGAATAACTCCTCCTTTTGGGCGCAAGCAACTCCCCTCCCCCTTGCAGTCTTTTCAATTCATGATACAAAAAGACGGACAGGACAGGTTGCCTGACTTTCCGTCACTGCCACCCTTTGCCATCCTTACCCGTAGAAAGCCCTTTCATCATCCCCAAACCCTAATCTTTTCCCTTCCCTTCCCAGCCCCAAACCCTGCCCTCTGTACCCATCTCACCACCCGCATCCCTTCTCCTATCATCCCCCTACCACCCGAGAAAAAAAAAAGCTTGCCCCCTCCTTCCACTAGCCCACCTCCCACCCAAAGAGAAACTTCTGCTGCGCAGCTAGCTTTCTAGGCAGCAGCGCTATTGTGATGTCAGCGGGGGGCATTGTGACAAGCCGCCAGTGTTCCGTCTCTTCATGTTGTGCACTGTTCAAACGGAAAATACATCAACAGGCAGACTACAGAAAAGCTTACTAACAAAGGTTAGAGGGGGGCTTTCTCAGAGGGCTTTTTACAGTTTGTCTATTCCCAATTAGCCGTTTAAGTGTACTTAATGAAAGTAGTAATTCTTTCATAGGCCGCCCATTCTTAGTATTTGACGTTCCTTATATTGCGGTATCAGGCTGCGCAGCAGGTTGCAAAACATTCATCACCCATGACTGTCCCCAATTGGGTTCAGAAGCTAAATGTCTATCATGACCTCTCTTTTAGAATGTCCAAGAGCAAGCAAACTCTTCCTCCAGGTGAGGGAGCCAACAGCCCACTCAAGACATCATCATTGCTCAAAGAAAACCCCAAAAACCAATGCATGATAGGAATAAACAGGTAACTTTCTTTGGAGTGGAAGCGGAGAGATCGCACCAGATGCCAATTCTAGATCTTATCACACCTGTGGTCACTGCAGCAGCAGGTGAATCCACTTTGTCCAAAAGGGATCTATTCCATTCAATTGCAAATGATCTAGATAAGACAGAGAACAAGATACTGCAGCACGGGACATAGTCGAGTTGGTCAGGTTGAGTGGTGATGAGTTTGCTATTTGGATGAATAAAGAAAGTAAAAAGTGTGAAAGATAAAAAACAAAAGGAGGAAGTATTGAGGTGCATATGAAGACGTATGCTTTCTTCCAATTCATTAAATCGGGCTAATATGAATCAGGTGAATTGAGTTCTGCTTTTGGAAACTGGGTTAAGAAGGGGTGCACCGGTCCTGGAGGTACTGCAATACCAGGTCAATGCGTGGAGTGGACAGAGCAAGCTCTTTTTCCATCTCCCTGTTCTAAAAATCCATTTAATATATGGTCCCCAGATAGGGGACGTATCAGATATTAAACTGATAAGAACAGATTTTGATTTAATGAAGCTTTCCAAAGCACCACAAAAAATGCATGACCGAAGTCACACCAAAAACAGTGCAAAGGCTAGGATTCGTGTGGACCCCACCGTGAGGAGAGGGTCCCCAAAAATCAACCCCGTCCCTCCGAGCCAGAAGGCCACAGCAAGGGTCAGGGATCTTCGGTGCTCCCCCAAGCCGAAGCCTGGTTGAGCCTTGTCGTTGCTCCCAGCGTCCACCCAGGCATCTTACCCAAGTGGAGTAGAGAGCTACTAGTTGTTGGTTTCGCAGCCGAAACTGCCCGGACCGTCAACCGGTGTTGGTTTCTCAGCCCAAGGCTAACCGGACCTCCAACCGGGTGTTGGTTTCTCAGCCGAAGCTGACCCAGACCTCCAACCGGGTGTTGGTTTCTCAGCCGAAGCTGACCCAGACCTCCAACCGGGTGTTGGTTTCTCAGCCCAAAGCTGACCACACCTCCGACCGGGATTATAAAAATTTCCCTTCCTAGCCAGAAGGCCGGGATAGGGTAATATGCTCAAAAAGTATGAAAAGGCAAGGTACGGTGTGCTACAGAGCCCAAGGCTTGCCGGGGTCCCAAGCCAGCAAGCTCAGACTCACTCCAGGGTCGTCAGTCCTGGGGCACGTTGTACCATAGCCCCCCACCCTTACTCAGTCTAATAGCCTCAATCCTGGTAGGGCCATGTTTTCCTCTAGATGAATATACTATACACCCAGAGTACTAGCAAGCGCAACCTTCCAGTGTGCATTGTATCATTGTACTAAGGTGGCCTGGAGCTTAAACCACCTCTTCGAACAACACTACACTTGATCTTAGCCAAAAGGCCGAGAAGCGATAACCAGAATTGGTTTGGGCCTCGAGTGGCACCCTGGCCTATGCCGGACACATCTTAGGGAGAGAGAGCGAGAGGGAGACAAACCCACGCCTACACAAGACATTTTGTCACCCAAGCCAACCCTTGAAAAGGCTGCTTTGCAGAGCAAAAACAAGAAGAATGGTGCGTTTTGCAGCCGCCGCCCACTGCAATGAATCTGAATAACTCCTCCTTTTGGGCGCAAGCAACTCCCCTCCCCCTTGCAGTCTTTTCAATTCATGATACAAAAAGACGGACAGGACAGGTTGCCTGACTTTCCGTCACTGCCACCCTTTGCCATCCTTACCCGTAGAAAGCCCTTTCATCATCCCCAAACCCTAATCTTTTCCCTTCTTTTCCCAGCCCCAAACCCTGCCCTCTGTACCCATCTCACCACCCGCATCCCTTCTCCTATCATCCCCCTACCACCCGAGAAAAAAAAAAAAAAAAAAGCTTGCCCCCTCCTTCCACTAGCCCACCTCCCACCCAAAGAGAAACTTCTGCTGCGCAGCTAGCTTTCTAGGCAGCAGCGCTATTGTGATGTCAGCGGGGGGCATTGTGACAAGCCGCCAGTGTTCCGTCTCTTCATGTTGTGCACTGTTCAAACGGAAAATACATCAACAGGCAGACTACAGAAAAGCTTACTAACAAAGGTTAGAGGGGGGCTTTCTCAGAGGGCTTTTTACAGTTTGTCTATTCCCAATTAGCCGTTTAAGTGTACTTAATGAAAGTAGTAATTCTTTCATAGGCCGCCCATTCTTAGTATTTGACGTTCCTTATATTGCGGTATCAGGCTGCGCAGCAGGTTGCAAAACATTCATCACCCATGACTGTCCCCAATTGGGTTCAGAAGCTAAATGTCTATCATGACCTCTCTTTTAGAATGTCCAAGAGCAAGCAAACTCTTCCTCCAGGTGAGGGAGCCAACAGCCCACTCAAGACATCATCATTGCTCAAAGAAAACCCCAAAAACCAATGCATGATAGGAATAAACAGGTAACTTTCTTTGGAGTGGAAGCGGAGAGATCGCACCAGATGCCAATTCTAGATCTTATCACACCTGTGGTCACTGCAGCAGCAGGTGAATCCACTTTGTCCAAAAGGGATCTATTCCATTCAATTGCAAATGATCTAGATAAGACAGAGAACAAGATACTGCAGCACGGGACATAGTCGAGTTGGTCAGGTTGAGTGGTGATGAGTTTGCTATTTGGATGAATAAAGAAAGTAAAAAGTGTGAAAGATAAAAAACAAAAGGAGGAAGTATTGAGGTGCATATGAAGACGTATGCTTTCTTCCAATTCATTAAATCGGGCTAATATGAATCAGGTGAATTGAGTTCTGCTTTTGGAAACTGGGTTAAGAAGGGGTGCACCGGTCCTGGAGGTACTGCAATACCAGGTCAATGCGTGGAGTGGACAGAGCAAGCTCTTTTTCCATCTCCCTGTTCTAAAAATCCATTTAATATATGGTCCCCAGATAGGGGACGTATCAGATATTAAACTGATAAGAACAGATACTACACTTGATCTTAGCCAAAAGGCCGAGAAGCGATAACCAGAATTGGTTTGGGCCTCGAGTGGCACCCTGGCCTATGCCGGACACATCTTAGGGAGAGAGAGCGAGAGGGAGACAAACCCACGCCTACACAAGACATTTTGTCACCCAAGCCAACCCTTGAAAAGGCTGCTTTGCAGAGCAAAAACAAGAAGAATGGTGCGTTTTGCAGCCGCCGCCCACTGCAATGAATCTGAATAACTCCTCCTTTTGGGCGCAAGCAACTCCCCTCCCCCTTGCAGTCTTTTCAATTCATGATACAAAAAGACGGACAGGACAGGTTGCCTGACTTTCCGTCACTGCCACCCTTTGCCATCCTTACCCGTAGAAAGCCCTTTCATCATCCCCAAACCCTAATCTTTTCCCTTCCCTTCCCAGCCCCAAACCCTGCCCTCTGTACCCATCTCACCACCCGCATCCCTTCTCCTATCATCCCCCTACCACCCGAGAAAAAAAAAAAAAAAAAGCTTGCCCCCTCCTTCCACTAGCCCACCTCCCACCCAAAGAGAAACTTCTGCTGCGCAGCTAGCTTTCTAGGCAGCAGCGCTATTGTGATGTCAGCGGGGGGCATTGTGACAAGCCGCCAGTGTTCCGTCTCTTCATGTTGTGCACTGTTCAAACGGAAAATACATCAACAGGCAGACTACAGAAAAGCTTACTAACAAAGGTTAGAGGGGGGCTTTCTCAGAGGGCTTTTTACAGTTTGTCTATTCCCAATTAGCCGTTTAAGTGTACTTAATGAAAGTAGTAATTCTTTCATAGGCCGCCCATTCTTAGTATTTGACGTTCCTTATATTGCGGTATCAGGCTGCGCAGCAGGTTGCAAAACATTCATCACCCATGACTGTCCCCAATTGGGTTCAGAAGCTAAATGTCTATCATGACCTCTCTTTTAGAATGTCCAAGAGCAAGCAAACTCTTCCTCCAGGTGAGGGAGCCAACAGCCCACTCAAGACATCATCATTGCTCAAAGAAAACCCCAAAAACCAATGCATGATAGGAATAAACAGGTAACTTTCTTTGGAGTGGAAGCGGAGAGATCGCACCAGATGCCAATTCTAGATCTTATCACACCTGTGGTCACTGCAGCAGAAGGTGAATCCACTTTGTCCAAAAGGGATCTATTCCATTCAATTGCAAATGATCTAGATAAGACAGAGAACAAGATACTGCAGCACGGGACATAGTCGAGTTGGTCAGGTTGAGTGGTGATGAGTTTGCTATTTGGATGAATAAAGAAAGTAAAAAGTGTGAAAGATAAAAAACAAAAGGAGGAAGTATTGAGGTGCATATGAAGACGTATGCTTTCTTCCAATTTATTAAATCGGGCTAATATGAATCAGGTGAATTGAGTTCTGCTTTTGGAAACTGGGTTAAGAAGGGGTGCACCGGTCCTGGAGGTACTGCAATACCAGGTCAATGCGTGGAGTGGACAGAGCAAGCTCTTTTTCCATCTCCCTGTTCTAAAAATCCATTTAATATATGGTCCCCAGATAGGGGACGTATCAGATATTAAACTGATAAGAACAGATACTACACTTGATCTTAGCCAAAAAGCCGAGAAGCGATAACCAGAATTGGTTTGGGCCTCGAGTGGCACCCTGGCCTATGCCGGACACATCTTAGGGAGAGAGAGCGAGAGGGAGACAAACCCACGCCTACACAAGACATTTTGTCACCCAAGCCAACCCTTGAAAAGGCTGCTTTGCAGAGCAAAAACAAGAAGAATGGTGCGTTTTGCAGCCGCCGCCCACTGCAATGAATCTGAATAACTCCTCCTTTTGGGCGCAAGCAACTCCCCTCCCCCTTGCAGTCTTTTCAATTCATGATACAAAAAGACGGACAGGACAGGTTGCCTGACTTTCCGTCACTGCCACCCTTTGCCATCCTTACCCGTAGAAAGCCCTTTCATCATCCCCAAACCCTAATCTTTTCCCTTCCCTTCCCAGCCCCAAACCCTGCCCTCTGTACCCATCTCACCACCCGCATCCCTTCTCCTATCATCCCCCTACCACCCGAGAAAAAAAAAAAAAAAAAAGCTTGCCCCCTCCTTCCACTAGCCCACCTCAAACCCAAAGAGAAACTTCTGCTGCGCAGCTAGCTTTCTAGGCAGCAGCGCTATTGTGATGTCAGCGGGGGGCATTGTGACAAGCCGCCAGTGTTCCGTCTCTTCATGTTGTGCACTGTTCAAACGGAAAATACATCAACAGGCAGACTACAGAAAAGCTTACTAACAAAGGTTAGAGGGGGGCTTTCTCAGAGGGCTTTTTACAGTTTGTCTATTCCCAATTAGCCGTTTAAGTGTACTTAATGAAAGTAGTAATTCTTTCATAGGCCGCCCATTCTTAGTATTTGACGTTCCTTATATTGCGGTATCAGGCTGCGCAGCAGGTTGCAAAACATTCATCACCCATGACTGTCCCCAATTGGGTTCAGAAGCTAAATGTCTATCATGACCTCTCTTTTAGAATGTCCAAGAGCAAGCAAACTCTTCCTCCAGGTGAGGGAGCCAACAGCCCACTCAAGACATCATCATTGCTCAAAGAAAACCCCAAAAACCAATGCATGATAGGAATAAACAGGTAACTTTCTTTGGAGTGGAAGCGGAGAGATCGCACCAGATGCCAATTCTAGATCTTATCACACCTGTGGTCACTGCAGCAGCAGGTGAATCCACTTTGTCCAAAAGGGATCTATTCCATTCAATTGCAAATGATCTAGATAAGACAGAGAACAAGATACTGCAGCACGGGACATAGTCGAGTTGGTCAGGTTGAGTGGTGATGAGTTTGCTATTTGGATGAATAAAGAAAGTAAAAAGTGTGAAAGATAAAAAACAAAAGGAGGAAGTATTGAGGTGCATATGAAGACGTATGCTTTCTTCCAATTCATTAAATCGGGCTAATATGAATCAGGTGAATTGAGTTCTGCTTTTGGAAACTGGGTTAAGAAGGGGTGCACCGGTCCTGGAGGTACTGCAATACCAGGTCAATGCGTGGAGTGGACAGAGCAAGCTCTTTTTCCATCTCCCTGTTCTAAAAATCCATTTAATATATGGTCCCCAGATAGGGGACGTATCAGATATTAAACTGATAAGAACAGATACTACACTTGATCTTAGCCAAAAGGCCGAGAAGCGATAACCAGAATTGGTTTGGGCCTCGAGTGGCACCCTGGCCTATGCCGGACACATCTTAGGGAGAGAGAGCGAGAGGGAGACAAACCCACGCCTACACAAGACATTTTGTCACCCAAGCCAACCCTTGAAAAGGCTGCTTTGCAGAGCAAAAACAAGAAGAATGGTGCGTTTTGCAGCCGCCGCCCACTGCAATGAATCTGAATAACTCCTCCTTTTGGGCGCAAGCAACTCCCCTCCCCCTTGCAGTCTTTTCAATTCATGATACAAAAAGACGGACAGGACAGGTTGCCTGACTTTCTGTCACTGCCACCCTTTGCCATCCTTACCCGTAGAAAGCCCTTTCATCATCCCCAAACCCTAATCTTTTCCCTTCCCTTCCCAGCCCCAAACCCTGCCCTCTGTACCCATCTCACCACCCGCATCCCTTCTCCTATCATCCCCCTACCACCCGAGAAAAAAAAAAAAAAAAAGCTTGCCCCCTCCTTCCACTAGCCCACCTCCCACCCAAAGAGAAACTTCTGCTGCGCAGCTAGCTTTCTAGGCAGCAGCGCTATTGTGATGTCAGCGGGGGGCATTGTGACAAGCCGCCAGTGTTCCGTCTCTTCATGTTGTGCACTGTTCAAACGGAAAATACATCAACAGGCAGACTACAGAAAAGCTTACTAACAAAGGTTAGAGGGGGGCTTTCTCAGAGGGCTTTTTACAGTTTGTCTATTCCCAATTAGCCGTTTAAGTGTACTTAATGAAAGTAGTAATTCTTTCATAGGCCGCCCATTCTTAGTATTTGACGTTCCTTATATTGCGGTATCAGGCTGCGCAGCAGGTTGCAAAACATTCATCACCCATGACTGTCCCCAATTGGGTTCAGAAGCTAAATGTCTATCATGACCTCTCTTTTAGAATGTCCAAGAGCAAGCAAACTCTTCCTCCAGGTGAGGGAGCCAACAGCCCACTCAAGACATCATCATTGCTCAAAGAAAACCCCAAAAACCAATGCATGATAGGAATAAACAGGTAACTTTCTTTGGAGTGGAAGCGGAGAGATCGCACCAGATGCCAATTCTAGATCTTATCACACCTGTGGTCACTGCAGCAGCAGGTGAATCCACTTTGTCCAAAAGGGATCTATTCCATTCAATTGCAAATGATCTAGATAAGACAGAGAACAAGATACTGCAGCACGGGACATAGTCGAGTTGGTCAGGTTGAGTGGTGATGAGTTTGCTATTTGGATGAATAAAGAAAGTAAAAAGTGTGAAAGATAAAAAACAAAAGGAGGAAGTATTGAGGTGCATATGAAGACGTATGCTTTCTTCCAATTCATTAAATCGGGCTAATATGAATCAGGTGAATTGAGTTCTGCTTTTGGAAACTGGGTTAAGAAGGGGTGCACCGGTCCTGGAGGTACTGCAATACCAGGTCAATGCGTGGAGTGGACAGAGCAAGCTCTTTTTCCATCTCCCTGTTCTAAAAATCCATTTAATATATGGTCCCCAGATAGGGGACGTATCAGATATTAAACTGATAAGAACAGATACTACACTTGATCTTAGCCAAAAGGCCGAGAAGCGATAACCAGAATTGGTTTGGGCCTCGAGTGGCACCCTGGCCTATGCCGGACACATCTTAGGGAGAGAGAGCGAGAGGGAGACAAACCCACGCCTACACAAGACATTTTGTCACCCAAGCCAACCCTTGAAAAGGCTGCTTTGCAGAGCAAAAACAAGAAGAATGGTGCGTTTTGCAGCCGCCGCCCACTGCAATGAATCTGAATAACTCCTCCTTTTGGGCGCAAGCAACTCCCCTCCCCCTTGCAGTCTTTTCAATTCATGATACAAAAAGACGGACAGGACAGGTTGCCTGACTTTCCGTCACTGCCACCCTTTGCCATCCTTACCCGTAGAAAGCCCTTTCATCATCCCCAAACCCTAATCTTTTCCCTTCCCTTCCCAGCCCCAAACCCTGCCCTCTGTACCCATCTCACCACCCGCATCCCTTCTCCTATCATCCCCCTACCACCCGAGAAAAAAAAAAAAAAAAAAGCTTGCCCCCTCCTTCCACTAGCCCACCTCCCACCCAAAGAGAAACTTCTGCTGCGCAGCTAGCTTTCTAGGCAGCAGCGCTATTGTGATGTCAGCGGGGGGCATTGTGACAAGCCGCCAGTGTTCCGTCTCTTCATGTTGTGCACTGTTCAAACGGAAAATACATCAACAGGCAGACTACAGAAAAGCTTACTAACAAAGGTTAGAGGGGGGCTTTCTCAGAGGGCTTTTTACAGTTTGTCTATTCCCAATTAGCCGTTTAAGTGTACTTATTGAAAGTAGTAATTCTTTCATAGGACGCCCATTCTTAGTATTTGACGTTCCTTATATTGCGGTATCAGGCTGCGCAGCAGGTTGCAAAACATTCATCACCCATGACTGTCCCCAATTGGGTTCAGAAGCTAAATGTCTATCATGACCTCTCTTTTAGAATGTCCAAGAGCAAGCAAACTCTTCCTCCAGGTGAGGGAGCCAACAGCCCACTCAAGACATCATCATTGCTCAAAGAAAACCCCAAAAACCAATGCATGATAGGAATAAACAGGTAACTTTCTTTGGAGTGGAAGCGGAGAGATCGCACCAGATGCCAATTCTAGATCTTATCACACCTGTGGTCACTGCAGCAGCAGGTGAATCCACTTTGTCCAAAAGGGATCTATTCCATTCAATTGCAAATGATCTAGATAAGACAGAGAACAAGATACTGCAGCACGGGACATAGTCGAGTTGGTCAGGTTGAGTGGTGATGAGTTTGCTATTTGGATGAATAAAGAAAGTAAAAAGTGTGAAAGATAAAAAACAAAAGGAGGAAGTATTGAGGTGCATATGAAGACGTATGCTTTCTTCCAATTCATTAAATCGGGCTAATATGAATCAGGTGAATTGAGTTCTGCTTTTGGAAACTGGGTTAAGAAGGGGTGCACCGGTCCTGGAGGTACTGCAATACCAGGTCAATGCGTGGAGTGGACAGAGCAAGCTCTTTTTCCATCTCCCTGTTCTAAAAATCCATTTAATATATGGTCCCCAGATAGGGGACGTATCAGATATTAAACTGATAAGAACAGATACTACACTTGATCTTAGCCAAAAGGCTGAGAAGCGATAACCAGAATTGGTTTGGGCCTCGAGTGGCACCCTGGCCTATGCCGGACACATCTTAGGGAGAGAGAGCGAGAGGGAGACAAACCCACGCCTACACAAGACATTTTGTCACCCAAGCCAACCCTTGAAAAGGCTGCTTTGCAGAGCAAAAACAAGAAGAATGGTGCGTTTTGCAGCCGCCGCCCACTGCAATGAATCTGAATAACTCCTCCTTTTGGGCGCAAGCAACTCCCCTCCCCCTTGCAGTCTTTTCAATTCATGATACAAAAAGACGGACAGGACAGGTTGCCTGACTTTCCGTCACTGCCACCCTTTGCCATCCTTACCCGTAGAAAGCCCTTTCATCATCCCCAAACCCTAATCTTTTCCCTTCCCTTCCCAGCCCCAAACCCTGCCCTCTGTACCCATCTCACCACCCGCATCCCTTCTCCTATCATCCCCCTACCACCCGAGAAAAAAAAAAAAAAAAAAGCTTGCCCCCTCCTTCCACTAGCCCACCTCCCACCCAAAGAGAAACTTCTGCTGCGCAGCTAGCTTTCTAGGCAGCAGCGCTATTGTGATGTCAGCGGGGGGCATTGTGACAAGCCGCCAGTGTTCCGTCTCTTCATGTTGTGCACTGTTCAAACGGAAAATACATCAACAGGCAGACTACAGAAAAGCTTACTAACAAAGGTTAGAGGGGGGCTTTCTCAGAGGGCTTTTTACAGTTTGTCTATTCCCAATTAGCCGTTTAAGTGTACTTAATGAAAGTAGTAATTCTTTCATAGGCCGCCCATTCTTAGTATTTGACGTTCCTTATATTGCGGTATCAGGCTGCGCAGCAGGTTGCAAAACATTCATCACCCATGACTGTCCCCAATTGGGTTCAGAAGCTAAATGTCTATCATGACCTCTCTTTTAGAATGTCCAAGAGCAAGCAAACTCTTCCTCCAGGTGAGGGAGCCAACAGCCCACTCAAGACATCATCATTGCTCAAAGAAAACCCCAAAAACCAATGCATGATAGGAATAAACAGGTAACTTTCTTTGGAGTGGAAGCGGAGAGATCGCACCAGATGCCAATTCTAGATCTTATCACACCTGTGGTCACTGCAGCAGCAGGTGAATCCACTTTGTCCAAAAGGGATCTATTCCATTCAATTGCAAATGATCTAGATAAGACAGAGAACAAGATACTGCAGCACGGGACATAGTCGAGTTGGTCAGGTTGAGTGGTGATGAGTTTGCTATTTGGATGAATAAAGAAAGTAAAAAGTGTGAAAGATAAAAAACAAAAGGAGGAAGTATTGAGGTGCATATGAAGACGTATGCTTTCTTCCAATTCATTAAATCGGGCTAATATGAATCAGGTGAATTGAGTTCTGCTTTTGGAAACTGGGTTAAGAAGGGGTGCACCGGTCCTGGAGGTACTGCAATACCAGGTCAATGCGTGGAGTGGACAGAGCAAGCTCTTTTTCCATCTCCCTGTTCTAAAAATCCATTTAATATATGGTCCCCAGATAGGGGACGTATCAGATATTAAACTGATAAGAACAGATACTACACTTGATCTTAGCCAAAAGGCCGAGAAGCGATAACCAGAATTGGTTTGGGCCTCGAGTGGCACCCTGGCCTATGCCGGACACATCTTAGGGAGAGAGAGCGAGAGGGAGACAAACCCACGCCTACACAAGACATTTTGTCACCCAAGCCAACCCTTGAAAAGGCTGCTTTGCAGAGCAAAAACAAGAAGAATGGTGCGTTTTGCAGCCGCCGCCCACTGCAATGAATCTGAATAACTCCTCCTTTTGGGCGCAAGCAACTCCCCTCCCCCTTGCAGTCTTTTCAATTCATGATACAAAAAGACGGACAGGACAGGTTGCCTGACTTTCTGTCACTGCCACCCTTTGCCATCCTTACCCGTAGAAAGCCCTTTCATCATCCCCAAACCCTAATCTTTTCCCTTCCCTTCCCAGCCCCAAACCCTGCCCTCTGTACCCATCTCACCACCCGCATCCCTTCTCCTATCATCCCCCTACCACCCGAGAAAAAAAAAAAAAAAAAGCTTGCCCCCTCCTTCCACTAGCCCACCTCCCACCCAAAGAGAAACTTCTGCTGCGCAGCTAGCTTTCTAGGCAGCAGCGCTATTGTGATGTCAGCGGGGGGCATTGTGACAAGCCGCCAGTGTTCCGTCTCTTCATGTTGTGCACTGTTCAAACGGAAAATACATCAACAGGCAGACTACAGAAAAGCTTACTAACAAAGGTTAGAGGGGGGCTTTCTCAGAGGGCTTTTTACAGTTTGTCTATTCCCAATTAGCCGTTTAAGTGTACTTAATGAAAGTAGTAATTCTTTCATAGGCCGCCCATTCTTAGTATTTGACGTTCCTTATATTGCGGTATCAGGCTGCGCAGCAGGTTGCAAAACATTCATCACCCATGACTGTCCCCAATTGGGTTCAGAAGCTAAATGTCTATCATGACCTCTCTTTTAGAATGTCCAAGAGCAAGCAAACTCTTCCTCCAGGTGAGGGAGCCAACAGCCCACTCAAGACATCATCATTGCTCAAAGAAAACCCCAAAAACCAATGCATGATAGGAATAAACAGGTAACTTTCTTTGGAGTGGAAGCGGAGAGATCGCACCAGATGCCAATTCTAGATCTTATCACACCTGTGGTCACTGCAGCAGCAGGTGAATCCACTTTGTCCAAAAGGGATCTATTCCATTCAATTGCAAATGATCTAGATAAGACAGAGAACAAGATACTGCAGCACGGGACATAGTCGAGTTGGTCAGGTTGAGTGGTGATGAGTTTGCTATTTGGATGAATAAAGAAAGTAAAAAGTGTGAAAGATAAAAAACAAAAGGAGGAAGTATTGAGGTGCATATGAAGACGTATGCTTTCTTCCAATTCATTAAATCGGGCTAATATGAATCAGGTGAATTGAGTTCTGCTTTTGGAAACTGGGTTAAGAAGGGGTGCACCGGTCCTGGAGGTACTGCAATACCAGGTCAATGCGTGGAGTGGACAGAGCAAGCTCTTTTTCCATCTCCCTGTTCTAAAAATCCATTTAATATATGGTCCCCAGATAGGGGACGTATCAGATATTAAACTGATAAGAACAGATACTACACTTGATCTTAGCCAAAAGGCCGAGAAGCGATAACCAGAATTGGTTTGGGCCTCGAGTGGCACCCTGGCCTATGCCGGACACATCTTAGGGAGAGAGAGCGAGAGGGAGACAAACCCACGCCTACACAAGACATTTTGTCACCCAAGCCAACCCTTGAAAAGGCTGCTTTGCAGAGCAAAAACAAGAAGAATGGTGCGTTTTGCAGCCGCCGCCCACTGCAATGAATCTGAATAACTCCTCCTTTTGGGCGCAAGCAACTCCCCTCCCCCTTGCAGTCTTTTCAATTCATGATACAAAAAGACGGACAGGACAGGTTGCCTGACTTTCCGTCACTGCCACCCTTTGCCATCCTTACCCGTAGAAAGCCCTTTCATCATCCCCAAACCCTAATCTTTTCCCTTCCCTTACCAGCCCCAAACCCTGCCCTCTGTACCCATCTCACCACCCGCATCCCTTCTCCTATCATCCCCCTACCACCCGAGAAAAAAAAAAAAAAAAAAGCTTGCCCCCTCCTTCCACTAGCCCACCTCCCACCCAAAGAGAAACTTCTGCTGCGCAGCTAGCTTTCTAGGCAGCAGCGCTATTGTGATGTCAGCGGGGGGCATTGTGACAAGCCGCCAGTGTTCCGTCTCTTCATGTTGTGCACTGTTCAAACGGAAAATACATCAACAGGCAGACTACAGAAAAGCTTACTAACAAAGGTTAGAGGGGGGCTTTCTCAGAGGGCTTTTTACAGTTTGTCTATTCCCAATTAGCCGTTTAAGTGTACTTAATGAAAGTAGTAATTCTTTCATAGGCCGCCCATTCTTAGTATTTGACGTTCCTTATATTGCGGTATCAGGCTGCGCAGCAGGTTGCAAAACATTCATCACCCATGACTGTCCCCAATTGGGTTCAGAAGCTAAATGTCTATCATGACCTCTCTTTTAGAATGTCCAAGAGCAAGCAAACTCTTCCTCCAGGTGAGGGAGCCAACAGCCCACTCAAGACATCATCATTGCTTAAAGAAAACCCCAAAAACCAATGCATGATAGGAATAAACAGGTAACTTTCTTTGGAGTGGAAGCGGAGAGATCGCACCAGATGCCAATTCTAGATCTTATCACACCTGTGGTCACTGCAGCAGCAGGTGAATCCACTTTGTCCAAAAGGGATCTATTCCATTCAATTGCAAATGATCTAGATAAGACAGAGAACAAGATACTGCAGCACGGGACATAGTCGAGTTGGTCAGGTTGAGTGGTGATGAGTTTGCTATTTGGATGAATAAAGAAAGTAAAAAGTGTGAAAGATAAAAAACAAAAGGAGGAAGTATTGAGGTGCATATGAAGACGTATGCTTTCTTCCAATTCATTAAATCGGGCTAATATGAATCAGGTGAATTGAGTTCTGCTTTTGGAAACTGGGTTAAGAAGGGGTGCACCGGTCCTGGAGGTACTGCAATACCAGGTCAATGCGTGGAGTGGACAGAGCAAGCTCTTTTTCCATCTCCCTGTTCTAAAAATCCATTTAATATATGGTCCCCAGATAGGGGACGTATCAGATATTAAACTGATAAGAACAGATACTACACTTGATCTTAGCCAAAAGGCCGAGAAGCGATAACCAGAATTGGTTTGGGCCTCGAGTGGCACCCTGGCCTATGCCGGACACATCTTAGGGAGAGAGAGCGAGAGGGAGACAAACCCACGCCTACACAAGACATTTTGTCACCCAAGCCAACCCTTGAAAAGGCTGCTTCGCAGAGCAAAAACAAGAAGAATGGTGCGTTTTGCAGCCGCCGCCCACTGCAATGAATCTGAATAACTCCTCCTTTTGGGCGCAAGCAACTCCCCTCCCCCTTGCAGTCTTTTCAATTCATGATACAAAAAGACGGACAGGACAGGTTGCCTGACTTTCTGTCACTGCCACCCTTTGCCATCCTTACCTGTAGAAAGCCCTTTCATCATCCCCAAACCCTAATCTTTTCCCTTCCCTTCCCAGCCCCAAACCCTGCCCTCTGTACCCATCTCACCACCCGCATCCCTTCTCCTATCATCCCCCTACCACCCGAGAAAAAAAAAAAAAAAAAGCTTGCCCCCTCCTTCCACTAGCCCACCTCCCACCCAAAGAGAAACTTCTGCTGCGCAGCTAGCTTTCTAGGCAGCAGCGCTATTGTGATGTCAGCGGGGGGCATTGTGACAAGCCGCCAGTGTTCCGTCTCTTCATGTTGTGCACTGTTCAAACGGAAAATACATCAACAGGCAGACTACAGAAAAGCTTACTAACAAAGGTTAGAGGGGGGCTTTCTCAGAGGGCTTTTTACAGTTTGTCTATTCCCAATTAGCCGTTTAAGTGTACTTAATGAAAGTAGTAATTCTTTCATAGGCCGCCCATTCTTAGTATTTGACGTTCCTTATATTGCGGTATCAGGCTGCGCAGCAGGTTGCAAAACATTCATCACCCATGACTGTCCCCAATTGGGTTCAGAAGCTAAATGTCTATCATGACCTCTCTTTTAGAATGTCCAAGAGCAAGCAAACTCTTCCTCCAGGTGAGGGAGCCAACAGCCCACTCAAGACATCATCATTGCTCAAAGAAAACCCCAAAAACCAATGCATGATAGGAATAAACAGGTAACTTTCTTTGGAGTGGAAGCGGAGAGATCGCACCAGATGCCAATTCTAGATCTTATCACACCTGTGGTCACTGCAGCAGCAGGTGAATCCACTTTGTCCAAAAGGGATCTATTCCATTCAATTGCAAATGATCTAGATAAGACAGAGAACAAGATACTGCAGCACGGGACATAGTCGAGTTGGTCAGGTTGAGTGGTGATGAGTTTGCTATTTGGATGAATAAAGAAAGTAAAAAGTGTGAAAGATAAAAAACAAAAGGAGGAAGTATTGAGGTGCATATGAAGACGTATGCTTTCTTCCAATTCATTAAATCGGGCTAATATGAATCAGGTGAATTGAGTTCTGCTTTTGGAAACTGGGTTAAGAAGGGGTGCACCGGTCCTGGAGGTACTGCAATACCAGGTCAATGCGTGGAGTGGACAGAGCAAGCTCTTTTTCCATCTCCCTGTTCTAAAAATCCATTTAATATATGGTCCCCAGATAGGGGACGTATCAGATATTAAACTGATAAGAACAGATACTACACTTGATCTTAGCCAAAAGGCCGAGAAGCGATAACCAGAATTGGTTTGGGCCTCGAGTGGCACCCTGGCCTATGCCGGACACATCTTAGGGAGAGAGAGCGAGAGGGAGACAAACCCACGCCTACACAAGACATTTTGTCACCCAAGCCAACCCTTGAAAAGGCTGCTTTGCAGAGCAAAAACAAGAAGAATGGTGCGTTTTGCAGCCGCCGCCCACTGCAATGAATCTGAATAACTCCTCCTTTTGGGCGCAAGCAACTCCCCTCCCCCTTGCAGTCTTTTCAATTCATGATACAAAAAGACGGACAGGACAGGTTGCCTGACTTTCCGTCACTGCCACCCTTTGCCATCCTTACCCGTAGAAAGCCCTTTCATCATCCCCAAACCCTAATCTTTTCCCTTCCCTTCCCAGCCCCAAACCCTGCCCTCTGTACCCATCTCACCACCCGCATCCCTTCTCCTATCATCCCCCTACCACCCGAGAAAAAAAAAAAAAAAAAAAAAGCTTGCCCCCTCCTTCCACTAGCCCACCTCCCACCCAAAGAGAAACTTCTGCTGCGCAGCTAGCTTTCTAGGCAGCAGCGCTATTGTGATGTCAGCGGGGGGCATTGTGACAAGCCGCCAGTGTTCCGTCTCTTCATGTTGTGCACTGTTCAAACGGAAAATACATCAACAGGCAGACTACAGAAAAGCTTACTAACAAAGGTTAGAGGGGGGCTTTCTCAGAGGGCTTTTTACAGTTTGTCTATTCCCAATTAGCCGTTTAAGTGTACTTAATGAAAGTAGTAATTCTTTCATAGGCCGCCCATTCTTAGTATTTGACGTTCCTTATATTGCGGTATCAGGCTGCGCAGCAGGTTGCAAAACATTCATCACCCATGACTGTCCCCAATTGGGTTCAGAAGCTAAATGTCTATCATGACCTCTCTTTTAGAATGTCCAAGAGCAAGCAAACTCTTCCTCCAGGTGAGGGAGCCAACAGCCCACTCAAGACATCATCATTGCTCAAAGAAAACCCCAAAAACCAATGCATGATAGGAATAAACAGGTAACTTTCTTTGGAGTGGAAGCGGAGAGATCGCACCAGATGCCAATTCTAGATCTTATCACACCTGTGGTCACTGCAGCAGCAGGTGAATCCACTTTGTCCAAAAGGGATCTATTCCATTCAATTGCAAATTATATAGATAAGACAGAGAACAAGATACTGCAGCACGGGACATAGTCGAGTTGGTCAGGTTGAGTGGTGATGAGTTTGCTATTTGGATGAATAAAGAAAGTAAAAAGTGTGAAAGATAAAAAACAAAAGGAGGAAGTATTGAGGTGCATATGAAGACGTATGCTTTCTTCCAATTCATTAAATCGGGCTAATATGAATCAGGTGAATTGAGTTCTGCTTTTGGAAACTGGGTTAAGAAGGGGTGCACCGGTCCTGGAGGTACTGCAATACCAGGTCAATGCGTGGAGTGGACAGAGCAAGCTCTTTTTCCATCTCCCTGTTCTAAAAATCCATTTAATATATGGTCCCCAGATAGGGGACGTATCAGATATTAAACTGATAAGAACAGATTTTTGATTTAATGAAGCTTTCCAAAGCACCGCAAAAAATGCATGACCAAAGTCACACCAAAAACAGTGCAAAGGCTAGGATTCGTGTGGACCCCTCCGTGAGGAGAGGGTCCCCAAAAAAAAACCCCGTCCCTCCGAGCCAGAAGGCCACAGCAAGGGTCAGGGATCTTCGGTGCTCCCCCAAGCCGAAGCCTGGTTGAGCCTTGTCGTTGCTCCCAGCGTCCATCCAGGCATCTTACCCAAGTGGAGTAGAGAGCTACTAGTTGTTGGTTTCGCAGCCGAAACTGCCCGGACCGTCAACCGGTGTTGGTTTCTCAGCCCAAGGCTAACCGGACCTCCAACCGGGTGTTGGTTTCTCAGCCGAAGCTGACCCGGACCTCCAACCGGGTGTTGGTTTCTCAGCCGAAGCTGACCCGGACCTCCAACCGGGTGTTGGTTTCTCAGCCGAAGCTGACCCGGACCTCCAACCGGGTGTTGGTTTCTCAGCCAAAGCTGACCCGGACCTCCAACCGGGTGTTGGTTTCTCAGCCCAAAGCTGAACGGACCTCCGACCATGATTATAAAAATTTCCCTTCCTAGCCAGAAGGCCGGGATAGAGCAATATGCTCAGAAAGTATGAAAGGGCAAGGTACGGTGTGCTACAGAGCCCAAGGCTCGCCGGGGTCCCAAGCCAGCAAGCTCAGACTCACTCCAGGGTCGTCAATCCTGGGGCACATTGCACCATAGCCCCCACACTTACTCAGTCTAATAGCCTCGATCCTGGTAGGGCCATGGTTTCCTCTAGATGGATATACTATCCTCCCAAAGTACTAACAAGCGCAACCTTCCAGTGTGCATTGCATCATTGTACTAAGGTGGCCGGAGCCTTAAACCACCTTTTCGAACGATACAACACTTGATCTTAGCCAAAAGGCCGAGAAGCGATAACCAGAATTGGTTTGGGCCTTGAGTGGCACCCTGGCCTATGCCGGACACATCTTAGGGAGAGAGAGCGAGAGGGAGACAAACCCACGCCTACACAAGACATTTTGTCACCCAAGCCAACCCTTGAAAAGGCTGCTTTGCAGAGCAAAAACAAGAAGAATGGTGCGTTTTGCAGCCGCCGCCCACTGCAATGAATCTGAATAACTCCTCCTTTTGGGCGCAAGCAACTCCCCTCCCCCTTGCAGTCTTTTCAATTCATGATACAAAAAGACGGACAGGACAGGTTGCCTGACTTTCCGTCACTGCCACCCTTTGCCATCCTTACCCGTAGAAAGCCCTTTCATCATCCCCAAACC
The DNA here is from genome assembly GCF_048569485.1 of Anomaloglossus baeobatrachus. Taxonomy (NCBI): domain Eukaryota; kingdom Metazoa; phylum Chordata; class Amphibia; order Anura; family Aromobatidae; genus Anomaloglossus; species Anomaloglossus baeobatrachus. Next base: position 163,141,775 of record NC_134361.1, on the reverse strand, counting down.
CTAATCTTTTCCCTTCCCTTCCCAGCCCCAAACCCTGCCCTCTGTACCCATCTCACCACCCGCATCCCTTCTCCTATCATCCCCCTACCACCCGAGAAAAAAAAAAAAAAAAAGCTTGCCCCCTCCTTCCACTAGCCCACCTCCCACCCAAAGAGAAACTTCTGCTGCGCAGCTAGCTTTCTAGGCAGCAGCGCTATTGTGATGTCAGCGGGGGCATTGTGACAAGCCGCCAGTGTTCCGTCTCTTCATGTTGTGCACTGTTCAAACGGAAAATACATCAACAGGCAGACTACAGAAAAGCTTACTAACAAAGGTTAGAGGGGGGCTTTCTCAGAGGGCTTTTTACAGTTTGTCTATTCCCAATTAGCCGTTTAAGTGTACTTAATGAAAGTAGTAATTCTTTCATAGGCCGCCCATTCTTAGTATTTGACGTTCCTTATATTGCGGTATCAGGCTGCGCAGCAGGTTGCAAAACATTCATCACCCATGACTGTCCCCAATTGGGTTCAGAAGCTAAATGTCTATCATGACCTCTCTTTTAGAATGTCCAAGAGCAAGCAAACTCTTCCTCCAGGTGAGGGAGCCAACAGCCCACTCAAGACATCATCATTGCTCAAAGAAAACCCCAAAAACCAATGCATGATAGGAATAAACAGGTAACTTTCTTTGGAGTGGAAGCGGAGAGATCGCACCAGATGCCAATTCTAGATCTTATCACACCTGTGGTCACTGCAGCAGCAGGTGAATCCACTTTGTCCAAAAGGGATCTATTCCATTCAATTGCAAATGATCTAGATAAGACAGAGAACAAGATACTGCAGCACGGGACATAGTCGAGTTGGTCAGGTTGAGTGGTGATGAGTTTGCTATTTGGATGAATAAAGAAAGTAAAAAGTGTGAAAGATAAAAAACAAAAGGAGGAAGTATTGAGGTGCATATGAAGACGTATGCTTTCTTCCAATTCATTAAATCGGGCTAATATGAATCAGGTGAATTGAGTTCTTCTTTTGGAAACTGGGTTAAGAAGGGGTGCACCGGTCCTGGAGGTACTGCAATACCAGGTCAATGCGTGGAGTGGACAGAGCAAGCTCTTTTTCCATCTCCCTGTTCTAAAAATCCATTTAATATATGGTCCCCAGATAGGGGACGTATCAGATTTTAAACTGATAAGAACATATTTTTTTTTTTTTTTTTTTTTTGAAGGATGAGTTTGAAAATAATAAAGTGACCGCCTCTCGTTGCCCAGGTAACCGTCCGTCACAAGAGGGCTATGACATCCTACGATGCACACTCCCCCAAGGCCAGCAGTTGTGCAATACCCTGGCACCTTTCAGCACCAACCAAGGTAGTACCCTCCCAAACTACACTTGATCTTAGCCAAAAGGCCGAGAAGCGATAACCAGAATTGGTTTGGGCCTCGAGTGGCACCCTGGCCTATGCCGGACACATCTTAGGGAGAGAGAGCGAGAGGGAGACAAACCCACGCCTACACAAGACATTTTGTCACCCAAGCCAACCCTTGAAAAGGCTGCTTTGCAGAGCAAAAACAAGAAGAATGGTGCGTTTTGCAGCCGCCGCCCACTGCAATGAATCTGAATAACTCCTCCTTTTGGGCGCAAGCAACTCCCCTCCCCCTTGCAGTCTTTTCAATTCATGATACAAAAAGACGGACAGGACAGGTTGCCTGACTTTCCGTCACTGCCACCCTTTGCCATCCTTACCCGTAGAAAGCCCTTTCATCATCCCCAAACCCTAATCTTTTCCCTTCCCTTACCAGCCCCAAACCCTGCCCACTGTACCCATCTCACCACCCGCATCCCTTCTCCTATCATCCCCCTACCACCCGAGAAAAAAAAAAAAAAAAAAGCTTGCCCCCTCCTTCCACTAGCCCACCTCCCACCCAAAGAGAAACTTCTGCTGCGCAGCTAGCTTTCTAGGCAGCAGCGCTATTGTGATGTCAGCGGGGGGCATTGTGACAAGCCGCCAGTGTTCCGTCTCTTCATGTTGTGCACTGTTCAAACGGAAAATACATCAACAGGCAGACTACAGAAAAGCTTACTAACAAAGGTTAGAGGGGGGCTTTCTCAGAGGGCTTTTTACAGTTTGTCTATTCCCAATTAGCCGTTTAAGTGTACTTAATGAAAGTAGTAATTCTTTCATAGGCCGCCCATTCTTAGTATTTGACGTTCCTTATATTGCGGTATCAGGCTGCGCAGCAGGTTGCAAAACATTCATCACCCATGACTGTCCCCAATTGGGTTCAGAAGCTAAATGTCTATCATGACCTCTCTTTTAGAATGTCCAAGAGCAAGCAAACTCTTCCTCCAGGTGAGGGAGCCAACAGCCCACTCAAGACATCATCATTGCTCAAAGAAAACCCCAAAAACCAATGCATGATAGGAATAAACAGGTAACTTTCTTTGGAGTGGAAGCGGAGAGATCGCACCAGATGCCAATTCTAGATCTTATCACACCTGTGGTCACTGCAGCAGCAGGTGAATCCACTTTGTCCAAAAGGGATCTATTCCATTCAATTGCAAATGATCTAGATAAGACAGAGAACAAGATACTGCAGCACGGGACATAGTCGAGTTGGTCAGGTTGAGTGGTGATGAGTTTGCTATTTGGATGAATAAAGAAAGTAAAAAGTGTGAAAGATAAAAAACAAAAGGAGGAAGTATTGAGGTGCATATGAAGACGTATGCTTTCTTCCAATTCATTAAATCGGGCTAATATGAATCAGGTGAATTGAGTTCTGCTTTTGGAAACTGGGTTAAGAAGGGGTGCACCGGTCCTGGAGGTACTGCAATACCAGGTCAATGCGTGGAGTGGACAGAGCAAGCTCTTTTTCCATCTCCCTGTTCTAAAAATCCATTTAATATATGGTCCCCAGATAGGTGACGTATCAGATATTAAACTGATAAGAACAGATACTACACTTGATCTTAGCCAAAAGGCCGAGAAGCGATAACCAGAATTGGTTTGGGCCTCGAGTGGCACCCTGGCCTATGCCGGACACATCTTAGGGAGAGAGAGCGAGAGGGAGACAAACCCACGCCTACACAAGACATTTTGTCACCCAAGCCAACCCTTGAAAAGGCTGCTTTGCAGAGCAAAAACAAGAAGAATGGTGCGTTTTGCAGCCGCCGCCCACTGCAATGAATCTGAATAACTCCTCCTTTTGGGCGCAAGCAACTCCCCTCCCCCTTGCAGTCTTTTCAATTCATGATACAAAAAGACGGACAGGACAGGTTGCCTGACTTTCCGTCACTGCCACCCTTTGCCATCCTTACCCGTAGAAAGCCCTTTCATCATCCCCAAACCCTAATCTTTTCCCTTCCCAGCCCCAAACCCTGCCCTCTGTACCCATCTCACCACCCGCATCCCTTCTCCTATCATCCCCCTACCACCCGAGAAAAAAAAAAAAAAAAAAGCTTGCCCCCTCCTTCCACTAGCCCACCTCCCACCCAAAGAGAAACTTCTGCTGCGCAGCTAGCTTTCTAGGCAGCAGCGCTATTGTGATGTCAGCGGGGGGCATTGTGACAAGCCGCCAGTGTTCCGTCTCTTCATGTTGTGCACTGTTCAAACGGAAAATACATCAACAGGCAGACTACAGAAAAGCTTACTAACAAAGGTTAGAGGGGGGCTTTCTCAGAGGGCTTTTTACAGTTTGTCTATTCCCAATTAGCCGTTTAAGTGTACTTAATGAAAGTAGTAATTCTTTCATAGGCCGCCCATTCTTAGTATTTGACGTTCCTTATATTGCGGTATCAGGCTGCGCAGCAGGTTGCAAAACATTCATCACCCATGACTGTCCCCAATTGGGTTCAGAAGCTAAATGTCTATCATGACCTCTCTTTTAGAATGTCCAAGAGCAAGCAAACTCTTCCTCCAGCTGAGGGAGCCAACAGCCCACTCAAGACATCATCATTGCTCAAAGAAAACCCCAAAAACCAATGCATGATAGGAATAAACAGGTAACTTTCTTTGGAGTGGAAGCGGAGAGATCGCACCAGATGCCAATTCTAGATCTTATCACACCTGTGGTCACTGCAGCAGCAGGTGAATCCACTTTGTCCAAAAGGGATCTATTCCATTCAATTGCAAATGATCTAGATAAGACAGAGAACAAGATACTGCAGCACGGGACATAGTCGAGTTGGTCAGGTTGAGTGGTGATGAGTTTGCTATTTGGATGAATAAAGAAAGTAAAAAGTGTGAAAGATAAAAAACAAAAGGAGGAAGTATTGAGGTGCATATGAAGACGTATGCTTTCTTCCAATTCATTAAATCGGGCTAATATGAATCAGGTGAATTGAGTTCTGCTTTTGGAAACTGGGTTAAGAAGGGGTGCACCGGTCCTGGAGGTACTGCAATACCAGGTCAATGCGTGGAGTGGACAGAGCAAGCTCTTTTTCCATCTCCCTGTTCTAAAAATCCATTTAATATATGGTCCCCAGATAGGGGACGTATCAGATATTAAACTGATAAGAACAGATACTACACTTGATCTTAGCCAAAAGGCCGAGAAGCGATAACCAGAATTGGTTTGGGCCTCGAGTGGCACCCTGGCCTATGCCGGACACATCTTAGGGAGAGAGAGCGAGAGGGAGACAAACCCACGCCTACACAAGACATTTTGTCACCCAAGCCAACCCTTGAAAAGGCTGCTTTGCAGAGCAAAAACAAGAAGAATGGTGCGTTTTGCAGCCGCCGCCCACTGCAATGAATCTGAATAACTCCTCCTTTTGGGCGCAAGCAACTCCCCTCCCCCTTGCAGTCTTTTCAATTCATGATACAAAAAGACGGACAGGACAGGTTGCCTGACTTTCCGTCACTGCCACCCTTTGCCATCCTTACCCGTAGAAAGCCCTTTCATCATCCCCAAACCCTAATCTTTTCCCTTCCCTTCCCAGCCCCAAACCCTGCCCTCTGTACCCATCTCACCACCCGCATCCCTTCTCCTATCATCCCCCTACCACCCGAGAAAAAAAAAAAAAAAGCTTGCCCCCTCCTTCCACTAGCCCACCTCCCACCCAAAGAGAAACTTCTGCTGCGCAGCTAGCTTTCTAGGCAGCAGCGCTATTGTGATGTCAGCGGGGGGCATTGTGACAAGCCGCCAGTGTTCCGTCTCTTCATGTTGTGCACTGTTCAAACGGAAAATACATCAACAGGCAGACTACAGAAAAGCTTACTAACAAAGGTTAGAGGGGGGCTTTCTCAGAGGGCTTTTTACAGTTTGTCTATTCCCAATTAGCCGTTTAAGTGTACTTAATGAAAGTAGTAATTCTTTCATAGGCCGCCCATTCTTAGTATTTGACGTTCCTTATATTGCGGTATCAGGCTGCGTAGCAGGTTGCAAAACATTCATCACCCATGACTGTCCCCAATTGGGTTCAGAAGCTAAATGTCTATCATGACCTCTCTTTTAGAATGTCCAAGAGCAAGCAAACTCTTCCTCCAGGTGAGGGAGCCAACAGCCCACTCAAGACATCATCATTGCTCAAAGAAAACCCCAAAAACCAATGCATGATAGGAATAAACAGGTAACTTTCTTTGGAGTGGAAGCGGAGAGATCGCACCAGATGCCAATTCTAGATCTTATCACACCTGTGGTCACTGCAGCAGCAGGTGAATCCACTTTGTCCAAAAGGGATCTATTCCATTCAATTGCAAATGATCTAGATAAGACAGAGAACAAGATACTGCAGCACGGGACATAGTCGAGTTGGTCAGGTTGAGTGGTGAGAGTTTGCTATTTGGATGAATAAAGAAAGTAAAAAGTGTGAAAGATAAAAAACAAAAGGAGGAAGTATTGAGGTGCATATGAAGACGTATGCTTTCTTCCAATTCATTAAATCGGGCTAATATGAATCAGGTGAATTGAGTTCTGCTTTTGGAAACTGGGTTAAGAAGGGGTGCACCGGTCCTGGAGGTACTGCAATACCAGGTCAATGCGTGGAGTGGACAGAGCAAGCTCTTTTTCCATCTCCCTGTTCTAAAAATCCATTTAATATATGGTCCCCAGATAGGGGACGTATCAGATATTAAACTGATAAGAACAGATTTTTTTTTTTTTTTTTTTTTTTTGAAGGATGAGTTTGAAAATAATAAAGTGACCGTCTCTCGTTGCCCAGGTAACTGTCCGTCACAAGAGGGCTATGACATCCTACGATGCACACTCCCCCAAGGCCAGCAGTTGTGCAATACCCTGGCACCTTTCAGCACCAACCAAGGTAGTACCCTCCCAAACTACACTTGATCTTAGCCAAAAGGCCGAGAAGCGATAACCAGAATTGGTTTGGGCCTCGAGTGGCACCCTGGCCTATGCCGGACACATCTTAGGGAGAGAGAGCGAGAGGGAGACAAACCCACGCCTACACAAGACATTTTGTCACCCAAGCCAACCCTTGAAAAGGCTGCTTTGCAGAGCAAAAACAAGAAGAATGGTGCGTTTTGCAGCCGCCGCCCACTGCAATGAATCTGAATAACTCCTCCTTTTGGGCGCAAGCAACTCCCCTCCCCCTTGCAGTCTTTTCAATTCATGATACAAAAAGACGGACAGGACAGGTTGCCTGACTTTCCGTCACTGCCACCCTTTGCCATCCTTACCCGTAGAAAGCCCTTTCATCATCCCCAAACCCTAATCTTTTCCCTTCCCAGCCCCAAACCCTGCCCTCTGTACCCATCTCACCACCCGCATCCCTTCTCCTATCATCCCCCTACCACCCGAGAAAAAAAAAAAAAAAAAAGCTTGCCCCCTCCTTCCACTAGCCCACCTCCCACCCAAAGAGAAACTTCTGCTGCGCAGCTAGCTTTCTAGGCAGCATTGCTATTGTGATGTCAGCGGGGGGCATTGTGACAAGCCGCCAGTGTTCCGTCTCTTCATGTTGTGCACTGTTCAAACGGAAAATACATCAACAGGCAGACTACAGAAAAGCTTACTAACAAAGGTTAGAGGGGGGCTTTCTCAGAGGGCTTTTTACAGTTTGTCTATTCCCAATTAGCCGTTTAAGTGTACTTAATGAAAGTAGTAATTCTTTCATAGGCCGCCCATTCTTAGTATTTGACGTTCCTTATATTGCGGTATCAGGCTGCGCAGCAGGTTGCAAAACATTCATCACCCATGACTGTCCCCAATTGGGTTCAGAAGCTAAATGTCTATCATGACCTCTCTTTTAGAATGTCCAAGAGCAAGCAAACTCTTCCTCCAGGTGAGGGAGCCAACAGACCACTCAAGACATCATCATTGCTCAAAGAAAACCCCAAAAACCAATGCATGATAGGAATAAACAGGTAACTTTCTTTGGAGTGGAAGCGGAGAGATCGCACCAGATGCCAATTCTAGATCTTATCACACCTGTGGTCACTGCAGCAGCAGGTGAATCCACTTTGTCCAAAAGGGATCTATTCCATTCAATTGCAAATGATCTAGATAAGACAGAGAACAAGATACTGCAGCACGGGACATAGTCGAGTTGGTCAGGTTGAGTGGTGATGAGTTTGCTATTTGGATGAATAAAGAAAGTAAAAAGTGTGAAAGATAAAAAACAAAAGGAGGAAGTATTGAGGTGCATATGAAGACGTATGCTTTCTTCCAATTCATTAAATCGGGCTAATATGAATCAGGTGAATTGAGTTCTGCTTTTGGAAACTGGGTTAAGAAGGGGTGCACCGGTCCTGGAGGTACTGCAATACCAGGTCAATGCGTGGAGTGGACAGAGCAAGCTCTTTTTCCATCTCCCTGTTCTAAAAATCCATTTAATATATGGTCCCCAGATAGGGGACGTATCAGATATTAAACTGATAAGAACAGATTTTGATTTAATGAAGCTTTCCAAAGCACCGCAAAAAATTCATGACCGAAGTCACACCAAAAACAGTGCAAAGGCTAGGATTCGTGTGGACCCTTCCGTGAGGAGAGGGTCCCCAAAAATCAACCCCGTCCCTCCGAGCCAGAAGGCCACAGCAAGGGTCAGGGATCTTCGGTGCTCCCCCAAGCCGAAGCCTGGTTGAGCCTTGTCGTTGCTCCCAGCGTCCACGCAGGCATCTTACCCAAGTGGAGTAGAGAGCTACTAGTTGTTGGTTTCGCAGCCGAAACTGCCCGGACCGTCAACCGGTGTTAGTTTCTCAGCCCAAGGCTAACCGGACCTCCAACCGGGTGTTGGTTTCTCAGCCGAAGCTGACCCAGACCTCCAACCGGGTGTTGGTTTCTCAGCCGAAGCTGACCCGGACCTCCAACCGGGTGTTGGTTTTTCAGCCCAAAGCTGAACGGACCTCCGACCATGATTATAAAAATTTCCCTTCCTAGCCAGAAGGCCGGGATAGAGCAATATGCTCAGAAAGTATGAAAGGGCAAGGTACGGTGTGCTACAGAGCCCAAGGCTCGCAGGGGTCCCAAGCCAGCAAGCTCAGACTTACTCCAGGGTCGTCAGTCCTGAGGAACATTGCACCATAGCCCCCACACTTACTCAGTCTAATAGCCTCGATCCTGGTAGGGCCATGTTTTCCTCTAGATGAATATACTATACATCCAGAGTACTAGCAAGCGCAACCTTCCAGTGTGCATTGCATCTGCCGAGCCTCACAGATACTACACTTGATCTTAGCCAAAAGGCCGAGAAGCGATAACCAGAATTGGTTTGGGCCTCGAGTGGCACCCTGGCCTATGCCGGACACATCTTAGGGAGAGAGAGCGAGAGGGAGACAAACCCACGCCTACACAAGACATTTTGTCACCCAAGCCAACCCTTGAAAAGGCTGCTTTGCAGAGCAAAAACAAGAAGAATGGTGCGTTTTGCAGCCGCCGCCCACTGCAATGAATCTGAATAACTCCTCCTTTTGGGCGCAAGCAACTCCCCTCCCCCTTGCAGTCTTTTCAATTCATGATACAAAAAGACGGACAGGACAGGTTGCCTGACTTTCCGTCACTGCCACCCTTTGCCATCCTTACCCGTAGAAAGCCCTTTCATCATCCCCAAACCCTAATCTTTTCCCTTCCCTTCCCAGCCCCAAACCCTGCCCTCTGTACCCATCTCACCACCCGCATCCCTTCTCCTATCATCCCCCTACCACCCGAGAAAAAAAAAAAAAAAAAAGCTTGCCCCCTCCTTCCACTAGCCCACCTCCCACCCAAAGAGAAACTTCTGCTGCGCAGCTAGCTTTCTAGGCAGCAGCGCTATTGTGATGTCAGCGGGGGGCATTGTGACAAGCCGCCAGTGTTCCGTCTCTTCATGTTGTGCACTGTTCAAACGGAAAATACATCAACAGGCAGACTACAGAAAAGCTTACTAACAAAGGTTAGAGGGGGGCTTTCTCAGAGGGCTTTTTACAGTTTGTCTATTCCCAATTAGCCGTTTAAGTGTACTTAATGAAAGTAGTAATTCTTTCATAGGCCGCCCATTCTTAGTATTTGACGTTCCTTATATTGCGGTATCAGGCTGCGCAGCAGGTTGCAAAACATTCATCACCCATGACTGTCCCCAATTGGGTTCAGAAGCTAAATGTCTATCATGACCTCTCTTTTAGAATGTCCAAGAGCAAGCAAACTCTTCCTCCAGGTGAGGGAGCCAACAGCCCACTCAAGACATCATCATTGCTCAAAGAAAACCCCAAAAACCAATGCATGATAGGAATAAACAGGTAACTTTCTTTGGAGTGGAAGCGGAGAGATCGCACCAGATGCCAATTCTAGATCTTATCACACCTGTGGTCACTGCAGCAGCAGGTGAATCCACTTTGTCCAAAAGGGATCTATTCCATTCAATTGCAAATGATCTAGATAAGACAGAGAACAAGATACTGCAGCACGGGACATAGTCGAGTTGGTCAGGTTGAGTGGTGATGAGTTTGCTATTTGGATGAATAAAGAAAGTAAAAAGTGTGAAAGATAAAAAACAAAAGGAGGAAGTATTGAGGTGCATATGAAGACGTATGCTTTCTTCCAATTCATTAAATCGGGCTAATATGAATCAGGTGAATTGAGTTCTGCTTTTGGAAACTGGGTTAAGAAGGGTGCACCGGTCCTGGAGGTACTGCAATACCAGGTCAATGCGTGGAGTGGACAGAGCAAGCTCTTTTTCCATCTCCCTGTTCTAAAAATCCATTTAATATATGGTCCCCAGATAGGGGACGTATCAGATATTAAACTGATAAGAACAGATACTACACTTGATCTTAGCCAAAAGGCCGAGAAGCGATAACCAGAATTGGTTTGGGCCTCGAGTGGCACCCTGGCCTATGCCGGACACATCTGAGGGAGAGAGAGCGAGAGGGAGACAAACCCACGCCTACACAAGACATTTTGTCACCCAAGCCAACCCTTGAAAAGGCTGCTTTGCAGAGCAAAAACAAGAAGAATGGTGCGTTTTGCAGCCGCCCCCCACTGCAATGAATCTGAATAACTCCTCCTTTTGGGCGCAAGCAACTCCCCTCCCCCTTGTAGTCTTTTCAATTCATGATACAAAAAGACGGACAGGACAGGTTGCCTGACTTTCCGTCACTGCCACCCTTTGCCATCCTTACCCGTAGAAAGCCCTTTCATCATCCCCAAACCCTAATCTTTTCCCTTCCCTTCCCAGCCCCAAACCCTGCCCTCTGTACCCATCTCACCACCCGCATCCCTTCTCCTATCATCCCCCTACCACCCGAGAAAAAAAAAAAAAAAAAAGCTTGCCCCCTCCTTCCACTAGCCCACCTCCCACCCAAAGAGAAACTTCTGCTGCGCAGCTAGCTTTCTAGGCAGCAGCGCTATTGTGATGTCAGCGGGGGGCATTGTGACAAGCCGCCAGTGTTCCGTCTCTTCATGTTGTGCACTGTTCAAACGGAAAATACATCAACAGGCAGACTACAGAAAAGCTTACTAACAAAGGTTAGAGGGGGGCTTTCTCAGAGGGCTTTTTACAGTTTGTCTATTCCCAATTAGCCGTTTAAGTGTACTTAATGAAAGTAGTAATTCTTTCATAGGCCGCCCATTCTTAGTATTTGACGTTCCTTATATTGCGGTATCAGGCTGCGCAGCAGGTTGCAAAACATTCATCACCCATGACTGTCCCCAATTGGGTTCAGAAGCTAAATGTCTATCATGACCTCTCTTTTAGAATGTCCAAGAGCAAGCAAACTCTTCCTCCAGGTGAGGGAGCCAACAGCCCACTCAAGACATCATCATTGCTCAAAGAAAACCCCAAAAACCAATGCATGATAGGAATAAACAGGTAACTTTCTTTGGAGTGGAAGCGGAGAGATCGCACCAGATGCCAATTCTAGATCTTATCACACCTGTGGTCACTGCAGCAGCAGGTGAATCCACTTTGTCCAAAAGGGATCTATTCCATTCAATTGCAAATGATCTAGATAAGACAGAGAACAAGATACTGCAGCACGGGACATAGTCGAGTTGGTCAGGTTGAGTGGTGATGAGTTTGCTATTTGGATGAATAAAGAAAGTAAAAAGTGTGAAAGATAAAAAACAAAAGGAGGAAGTATTGAGGTGCATATGAAGACGTATGCTTTCTTCCAATTCATTAAATCGGGCTAATATGAATCAGGTGAATTGAGTTCTGCTTTTGGAAACTGGGTTAAGAAGGGTGCACCGGTCCTGGAGGTACTGCAATACCAGGTCAATGCGTGGAGTGGACAGAGCAAGCTCTTTTTCCATCTCCCTGTTCTAAAAATCCATTTAATATATGGTCCCCAGATAGGGGACGTATCAGATATTAAACTGATAAGAACAGATTTTTTATTTAATGAAGCTTTCCAAAGCACCACAAAAAATGCATGACCGAAGTCACACCAAAAACAGTGCAAAGGCTAGGATTCGTGTGGACCCCACCGTGAGGAGAGGGTCCCCAAAAATCAACCCCGTCCCTCCGAGCCAGAAGGCCACAGCAAGGGTCAGGGATCTTCGGTGCTCCCCCAAGCCAAAGCCTGGTTGAGCCTTGTCGTTGCTCCCAGCGTCCACCCAGGCATCTTACCCAAGTGGAGTAGAGAGCTACTAGTTGTTGGTTTCGCAGCCGAAACTGCCCGGACCGTCAACCGGTGTTGGTTTCTCAGCCCAAGGCTAACCGGACCTTCAACCAGGTGTTGGTTTCTCAGCCGAAGCTGACCCAGACCTCCAACCGGGTGTTGGTTTCTCAGCCGAAGCTGACCCAGACCTCCAACCGGGTGTTAGTTTCTCAGCCCAAAGCTGACCAGACCTCCGACCGGGATTATAAAAATTTCCCTTCCTAGCCAGAAGGCCGGGATAGGGTAATATGCTCAAAAAGTATGAAAAGGCAAGGTACGGTGTGCTACAGAGCCCAAGGCTTGCCGGGGTCCCAAGCCAGCAAGCTCAGACTCACTCCAGGGTCGTCAGTCCTGGGGCACGTTGTACCATAGCCCCCCACCCTTACTCAGTCTAATAGCCTTGATCCTGGTAGGGCCATGTTTTCCTCTAGATGAATATACTATCCACCCAGAGTACTAGCAAGCGCAACCTTCCAGTGTGCATTGTATCATTGTACTAAGGTGGCCTGGAGCTTAAACCACCTCTTCAAACAACACTACACTTGATCTTAGCCAAAAGGCCGAGAAGCGATAACCAGAATTGGTTTGGGCCTCGAGTGGCACCCTGGCCTATGCCGGACACATCTTAGGGAGAGAGAGCGAGAGGGAGACAAACCCACGCCTACACAAGACATTTTGTCACCCAAGCCAACCCTTGAAAAGGCTGCTTTGCAGAGCAAAAACAAGAAGAATGGTGCGTTTTGCAGCCGCCGCCCACTGCAATGAATCTGAATAACTCCTCCTTTTGGGCGCAAGCAACTCCCCTCCCCCTTGCAGTCTTTTCAATTCATGATACAAAAAGACGGACAGGACAGGTTGCCTGACTTTCCGTCACTGCCACCCTTTGCCATCCTTACCCGTAGAAAGCCCTTTCATCATCCCCAAACCCTAATCTTTTCCCTTCCCTTCCCAGCCCCAAACCCTGCCCTCTGTACCCATCTCACCACCCGCATCCCTTCTCCTATCATCCCCCTACCACCCGAGAAAAAAAAAAAAAAAAAAGCTTGCCCCCTCCTTCCACTAGCCCACCTCCCACCCAAAGAGAAACTTCTGCTGCGCAGCTAGCTTTCTAGGCAGCAGCGCTATTGTGATGTCAGCGGGGGGCATTGTGACAAGCCGCCAGTGTTCCGTCTCTTCATGTTGTGCACTGTTCAAACGGAAAATACATCAACAGGCAGACTACAGAAAAGCTTACTAACAAAGGTTAGAGGGGGGCTTTCTCAGAGGGCTTTTTACAGTTTGTCTATTCCCAATTAGCCGTTTAAGTGTACTTAATGAAAGTAGTAATTCTTTCATAGGCCGCCCATTCTTAGTATTTGACGTTCCTTATATTGCGGTATCAGGCCGCGCAGCAGGTTGCAAAACATTCATCACCCATGACTGTCCCCAATTGGGTTCAGAAGCTAAATGTCTATCATGACCTCTCTTTTAGAATGTCCAAGAGCAAGCAAACTCTTCCTCCAGGTGAGGGAGCCAACAGCCCACTCAAGACATCATCATTGCTCAAAGAAAACCCCAAAAACCAATGCATGATAGGAATAAACAGGTAACTTTCTTTGGAGTGGAAGCGGAGAGATCGCACCAGATGCCAATTCTAGATCTTATCACACCTGTGGTCACTGCAGCAGCAGGTGAATCCACTTTGTCCAAAAGGGATCTATTCCATTCAATTGCAAATGATCTAGATAAGACAGAGAACAAGATACTGCAGCACGGGACATAGTCGAGTTGGTCAGGTTGAGTGGTGATGAGTTTGCTATTTGGATGAATAAAGAAAGTAAAAAGTGTGAAAGATAAAAAACAAAAGGAGGAAGTATTGAGGTGCATATGAAGACGTATGCTTTCTTCCAATTCATTAAATCGGGCTAATATGAATCAGGTGAATTGAGTTCTGCTTTTGGAAACTGGGTTAAGAAGGGGTGCACCGGTCCTGGAGGTACTGCAATACCAGGTCAATGCGTGGAGTGGACAGAGCAAGCTCTTTTTCCATCTCCCTGTTCTAAAAATCCATTTAATATATGGTCCCCAGATAGGGGACGTATCAGATATTAAACTGATAAGAACAGATTTTTGATTTAATGAAGCTTTCCAAAGCACCACAAAAAATGCATGACCGAAGTCACACCAAAAACAGTGCAAAGGCTAGGATTCGTGTGGACCCCACCGTGAGGAGAAGGTCCCCAAAAATCAACCCCGTCCCTCCGAGCCAGAAGGCCACAGCAAGGGTCAGGGATCTTCGGTGCTCCCCCAAGCCGAAGCCTGGTTGAGCCTTGTCGTTGCTCCCAGCGTCCACCCAGGCATCTTACCCAAGTGGAGTAGAGAGCTACTAGTTGTTGGTTTCGCAGCCGAAACTGCCCGGACCGTCAACCGGTGTTGGTTTCTCAGCCCAAGGCTAACCGGACCTCCAACCGGGTGTTGGTTTCTCAGCCGAAGCTGACCCAGACCTCCAACCGGGTGTTGGTTTCTCAGCCGAAGCTGACCCGGACCTCCAACCGGGTGTTAGTTTCTCAGCCCAAAGCTGACCAGACCTCCAACCGGGATTATAAAAATTTCCCTTCCTAGCCAGAAGGCCGGGATAGGGTAATATGCTCAAAAAGTATGAAAAGGCAAGGTACGGTGTGCTACAGAGCCCAAGGCTTGCCGGGGTCCCAAGCCAGCAAGCTCAGACTCACTCCAGGGTCGTCAGTCCTGGGGCACGTTGTACCATAGCCCCCCATCCTTACTCAGTCTAATAGCCTCGATCCTGGTAGGGCCATGTTTTCCACTAGATGAATATACTATCCACCCAGAGTACTAGCAAGCGCAACCTTCCAGTGTGCATTGTATCATTGTACTAAGGTGGCCTGGAGCTTAAACCACCTTTTCGAACAACACTACACTTGATCTTAGCCAAAAGGCCGAGAAGCGATACTATACTTGATCTTAGCCAAAAGGCCGAGAAGCGATAACCAGAATTGGTTTGGGCCTCGAGTGGCACCCTGGCCTATGCCGGACACATCTTAGGGAGAGAGAGCGAGAGGGAGACAAACCCACGCCTACACAAGACATTTTGTCACCCAAGCCAACCCTTGAAAAGGCTGCTTTGCAGAGCAAAAACAAGAAGAATGGTGCGTTTTGCAGCCGCCGCCCACTGCAATGAATCTGAATAACTCCTCCTTTTGGGCGCAAGCAACTCCCCTCCCCCTTGCAGTCTTTTCAATTCATGATACAAAAAGACGGACAGGACAGGTTGCCTGACTTTCCGTCACTGCCACCCTTTGCCATCCTTACCCGTAGAAAGCCCTTTCATCATCCCCAAACCCTAATCTTTTCCCTTCCCTTCCCAGCCCCAAACCCTGCCCTCTGTACCCATCTCACCACCCGCATCCCTTCTCCTATCATCCCCCTACCACCCGAGAAAAAAAAAAAAAAAAAAGCTTGCCCCCTCCTTCCACTAGCCCACCTCCCACCCAAAGAGAAACTTCTGCTGCGCAGCTAGCTTTCTAGGCAGCAGCGCTATTGTGATGTCAGCGGGGGGCATTGTGACAAGCCGCCAGTGTTCCGTCTCTTCATGTTGTGCACTGTTCAAACGGAAAATACATCAACAGGCAGACTACAGAAAAGCTTACTAACAAAGGTTAGAGGGGGGCTTTCTCAGAGGGCTTTTTACAGTTTGTCTATTCCCAATTAGCCGTTTAAGTGTACTTAATGAAAGTAGTAATTCTTTCATAGGCCGCCCATTCTTAGTATTTGACGTTCCTTATATTGCGGTATCAGGCTGCGCAGCAGGTTGCAAAACATTCATCACCCATGACTGTCCCCAATTGGGTTCAGAAGCTAAATGTCTATCATGACCTCTCTTTTAGAATGTCCAAGAGCAAGCAAACTCTTCCTCCAGGTGAGGGAGCCAACAGCCCACTCAAGACATCATCATTGCTCAAAGAAAACCCCAAAAACCAATGCATGATAGGAATAAACAGGTAACTTTCTTTGGAGTGGAAGCGGAGAGATCACACCAGATGCCAATTCTAGATCTTATCACACCTGTGGTCACTGCAGCAGCAGGTGAATCCACTTTGTCCAAAAGGGATCTATTCCATTCAATTGCAAATGATCTAGATAAGACAGAGAACAAGATACTGCAGCACGGGACATAGTCGAGTTGGTCAGGTTGAGTGGTGATGAGTTTGCTATTTGGATGAATAAAGAAAGTAAAAAGTGTGAAAGATAAAAAACAAAAGGAGGAAGTATTGAGGTGCATATGAAGACGTATGCTTTCTTCCAATTCATTAAATCGGGCTAATATGAATCAGGTGAATTGAGTTCTGCTTTTGGAAACTGGGTTAAGAAGGGGTGCACCGGTCCTGGAGGTACTGCAATACCAGGTCAATGCGTGGAGTGGACAGAGCAAGCTCTTTTTCCATCTCCCTGTTCTAAAAATCCATTTAATATATGGTCCCCAGATAGGGGACGTATCAGATATTAAACTGATAAGAACAGATTTTTTGATTTAATGAAGCTTTCCAAAGCACCGCAAAAAATGCATGACCGAAGTCACACCAAAAACAGTGCAAAGGCTAGGATTCGTGTGGACCCCTCCGTGAGGAGAGGGTCCCCAAAAATCAACCCCGTCCCTCCGAGCCAGAAGGCCACAGCAAGGGTCAGGGATCTTCGGTGCTCCCCCAAGCCGAAGCCTGGTTGAGCCTTGTCGTTGCTCCCAGCGTCCATCCAGACATCTTACCCAAGTGGAGTAGAGAGCTACTAGTTGTTGGTTTCGCAGCCGAAACTGCCCGGACCGTCAACCGGTGTTGGTTTCTCAGCCCAAGGCTAACCGGACCTCCAACCGGGTGTTGGTTTCTCAGCCGAAGCTGACCCGGACCTCCAATGGGTGTTGGTTTCTCAGCCGAAGCTGACCCGGACCTCCAACCGGGTGTTGGTTTCTCAGCCGAAGCTGACCCGGACCTCCAACCGGGTGTTGGTTTCTCAGCCAAAGCTGACCCGGACCTCCAACCGGGTGTTGGTTTCTCAGCCCAAAGCTGAACGGACCTCCGACCATGATTATAAAAATTTCCCTTCCTAGCCAGAAGGCCGGGATAGAGCAATATGCTCAGAAAGTATGAAAGGGCAAGGTACGGTGTGCTACAGAGCCCAAGGCTCGCCGGGGTCCCAAGCCAGCAAGCTCAGACTCACTCCAGGGTCATCAATCCTGGGGCACATTGCACCATAGCCCCCACACTTACTCAGTCTAATAGCCTCGATCCTGGTAGGGCCATGGTTTCCTCTAGATGGATATACTATCCTCCCAAAGTACTAACAAGCGCAACCTTCCAGTGTGCATTGCATCATTGTACTAAGGTGGCCGGAGCCTTAAACCACCTTTTCGAACGATACTACACTTGATCTTAGCCAAAAGGCCGAGAAGCGATAACCAGAATTGGTTTGGGCCTCGAGTGGCACCCTGGCCTATGCCGGACACATCTTAGGGAGAGAGAGCGAGAGGGAGACAAACCCACGCCTACACAAGACATTTTGTCACCCAAGCCAACCCTTGAAAAGGCTGCTTTGCAGAGCAAAAACAAGAAGAATGGTGCGTTTTGCAGCCGCCGCCCACTGCAATGAATCTGAATAACTCCTCCTTTTGGGCGCAAGCAACTCCCCTCCCCCTTGCAGTCTTTTCAATTCATGATACAAAAAGACGGACAGGACAGGTTGCCTGACTTTCCGTCACTGCCACCCTTTGCCATCCTTACCCGTAGAAAGCCCTTTCATCATCCCCAAACCCTAATCTTTTCCCTTCCCTTCCCAGCCCCAAACCCTGCCCTCTGTACCCATCTCACCACCCGCATCCCTTCTCCTATCATCCCCCTACCACCCGAGAAAAAAAAAAAAAAAAAAGCTTGCCCCCTCCTTCCACTAGCCCACCTCCCACCCAAAGAGAAACTTCTGCTGCGCAGCTAGCTTTCTAGGCAGCAGCGCTATTGTGATGTCAGCGGGGGGCATTGTGACAAGCCGCCAGTGTTCCGTCTCTTCATGTTGTGCACTGTTCAAACGGAAAATACATCAACAGGCAGACTACAGAAAAGCTTACTAACAAAGGTTAGAGGGGGGCTTTCTCAGAGGGCTTTTTACAGTTTGTCTATTCCCAATTAGCCGTTTAAGTGTACTTAATGAAAGTAGTAATTCTTTCATAGGCCGCCCATTCTTAGTATTTGACGTTCCTTATATTGCGGTATCAGGCTGCGCAGCAGGTTGCAAAACATTCATCACCCATGACTGTCCCCAATTGGGTTCAGAAGCTAAATGTCTATCATAACCTCTCTTTTAGAATGTCCAAGAGCAAGCAAACTCTTCCTCCAGGTGAGGGAGCCAACAGCCCACTCAAGACATCATCATTGCTCAAAGAAAACCCCAAAAACCAATGCATGATAGGAATAAACAGGTAACTTTCTTTGGAGTGGAAGCGGAGAGATCGCACCAGATGCCAATTCTAGATCTTATCACACCTGTGGTCACTGCAGCAGCAGGTGAATCCACTTTGTCCAAAAGGGATCTATTCCATTCAATTGCAAATGATCTAGATAAGACAGAGAACAAGATACTGCAGCACGGGACATAGTCGAGTTGGTCAGGTTGAGTGGTGATGAGTTTGCTATTTGGATGAATAAAGAAAGTAAAAAGTGTGAAAGATAAAAAACAAAAGGAGGAAGTATTGAGGTGCATATGAAGACGTATGCTTTCTTCCAATTCATTAAATCGGGCTAATATGAATCAGGTGAATTGAGTTCTGCTTTTGGAAACTGGGTTAAGAAGGGGTGCACCGGTCCTGGAGGTACTGCAATACCAGGTCAATGCGTGGAGTGGACAGAGCAAGCTCTTTTTCCATCTCCCTGTTCTAAAAATCCATTTAATATATGGTCCCCAGATAGGGGACGTATCAGATATTAAACTGATAAGAACAGATTTTTTGATTTAATGAAGCTTTCCAAAGCACCACAAAAAATGCATGTCCGAAGTCACACCAAAAACAGTGCAAAGGCTAGGATTCGTGTGGACCCCACCGTGAGGAGAGGGTCCCCAAAAATCAACCCCGTCCCTCCGAGCCAGAAGGCCACAGCAAGGGTCAGGGATCTTCGGTGCTCCCCCAAGCCGAAGCCTGGTTGAGCCTTGTCGTTGCTCCCAGCGTCCACCCAGGCATCTTACCCAAGTGGAGTAGAGAGCTACTAGTTGTTGGTTTCGCAGCCGAAACTGCCCGGACCGTCAACCGGTGTTGGTTTCTCAGCCCAAGGCTAACCGGACCTCCAACCGGGTGTTGGTTTCTCAGCCGAAGCTGAACAGATACTACACTTGATCTTAGCCAAAAGGCCGAGAAGCGATAACCAGAATTGGTTTGGGCCTCGAGTGGCACCCTGGCCTATGCCGGACACATCTTAGGGAGAGAGAGCGAGAGGGAGACAAACCCACGCCTACACAAGACATTTTGTCACCCAAGCCAACCCTTGAAAAGGCTGCTTTGCAGAGCAAAAACAAGAAGAATGGTGCGTTTTGCAGCCGCCGCCCACTGCAATGAATCTGAATAACTCCTCCTTTTGGGCGCAAGCAACTCCCCTCCCCCTTGCAGTCTTTTCAATTCATGATACAAAAAGACGGACAGGACAGGTTGCCTGACTTTCCGTCACTGCCACCCTTTGCCATCCTTACCCGTAGAAAGCCCTTTCATCATCCCCAAACCCTAATCTTTTCCCTTCCCTTCCCAGCCCCAAACCCTGCCCTCTGTACCCATCTCACCACCCGCATCCCTTCTCCTATCATCCCCCTACCACCCGAGAAAAAAAAAAGCTTGCCCCCTCCTTCCACTAGCCCACCTCCCACCCAAAGAGAAACTTCTGCTGCGCAGCTAGCTTTCTAGGCAGCAGCGCTATTGTGATGTCAGCGGGGGGCATTGTGACAAGCCGCCAGTGTTCCGTCTCTTCATGTTGTGCACTGTTCAAACGGAAAATACATCAACAGGCAGACTACAGAAAAGCTTACTAACAAAGGTTAGAGGGGGGCTTTCTCAGAGGGCTTTTTACAGTTTGTCTATTCCCAATTAGCCGTTTAAGTGTACTTAATGAAAGTAGTAATTCTTTCATAGGCCGCCCATTCTTAGTATTTGACGTTCCTTATATTGCGGTATCAGGCTGCGCAGCAGGTTGCAAAACATTCATCACCCATGACTGTCCCCAATTGGGTTCAGAAGCTAAATGTCTATCATGACCTCTCTTTTAGAATGTCCAAGAGCAAGCAAACTCTTCCTCCAGGTGAGGGAGCCAACAGCCCACTCAAGACATCATCATTGCTCAAAGAAAACCCCAAAAACCAATGCATGATAGGAATAAACAGGTAACTTTCTTTGGAGTGGAAGCGGAGAGATCGCACCAGATGCCAATTCTAGATCTTATCACACCTGTGGTCACTGCAGCAGCAGGTGAATCCACTTTGTCCAAAAGGGATCTATTCCATTCAATTGCAAATGATCTAGATAAGACAGAGAACAAGATACTGCAGCACGGGACATAGTCGAGTTGGTCAGGTTGAGTGGTGATGAGTTTGCTATTTGGATGAATAAAGAAAGTAAAAAGTGTGAAAGATAAAAAACAAAAGGAGGAAGTATTGAGGTGCATATGAAGACGTATGCTTTCTTCCAATTCATTAAATCGGGCTAATATGAATCAGGTGAATTGAGTTCTGCTTTTGGAAACTGGGTTAAGAAGGGGTGCACCGGTCCTGGAGGTACTGCAATACCAGGTCAATGCGTGGAGTGGACAGAGCAAGCTCTTTTTCCATCTCCCTGTTCTAAAAATCCATTTAATATATGGTCCCCAGATAGGGGACGTATCAGATATTAAACTGATAAGAACAGATTTTTGATTTAATGAAGCTTTCCAAAGCACCACAAAAAATGCATGACCGAAGTCACACCAAAAACAGTGCAAAGGCTAGGATTCGTGTGGACCCCACCGTGAGGAGAGGGTCCCCAAAAATCAACCCCGTCCCTCCGAGCCAGAAGGCCACAGCAAGGGTCAGGGATCTTCGGTGCTCCCCCAAGCCGAAGCCTGGTTGAGCCTTGTCGTTGCTCCCAGCGTCCACCCAGGCATCTTACCCAAGTGGAGTAGAGAGCTACTAGTTGTTGGTTTCGCAGCCGAAACTGCCCGGACCGTCAACCGGTGTTGGTTTCTCAGCCCAAGGCTAACCGGACCTCCAACCGGGTGTTGGTTTCTCAGCCGAAGCTGACCCAGACCTCCAACCGGGTGTTGGTTTCTCAGCCGAAGCTGACCCAGACCTCCAACCGGGTGTTAGTTTCTCAGCCCAAAGCTGACCAGACCTCCGACCGGGATTATAAAAATTTCCCTTCCTAGCCAGAAGGCCGGGATAGGATAATATGCTCAAAAAGTATGAAAAGGCAAGGTACGGTGTGCTACAGAGCCCAAGGCTTGCCGGGGTCCCAAGCCAGCAAGCTCAGACTCACTCCAGGGTCGTCAGTCCTGGGGCACGTTGTACCATAGCCCCCCACCCTTACTCAGTCTAATAGCCTCGATCCTGGTAGGGCCATGTTTTCCTCTAGATGAATATACTATCCACCCAGAGTACTAGCAAGCGCAACCTTCCAGTGTGCATTGTATCATTGTACTAAGGTGGCCTGGAGCTTAAACCACCTCTTCGAACAACACTACACTTGATCTTAGCCAAAAGGCCGAGAAGCGATAACCAGAATTGGTTTGGGCCTCGAGTGGCACCCTGGCCTATGCCGGACACATCTTAGGGAGAGAGAGCGAGAGGGAGACAAACCCACGCCTACACAAGACATTTTGTCACCCAAGCCAACCCTTGAAAAGGCTGCTTTGCAGAGCAAAAACAAGAAGAATGGTGCGTTTTGCAGCCGCCGCCCACTGCAATGAATCTGAATAACTCCTCTTTTTGGGCGCAAGCAACTCCCCTCCCCCTTGCAGTCTTTTCAATTCATGATACAAAAAGACGGACAGGACAGGTTGCCTGACTTTCCGTCACTGCCACCCTTTGCCATCCTTACCCGTAGAAAGCCCTTTCATCATCCCCAAACCCTAATCTTTTCCCTTCCCTTCCCAGCCCCAAACCCTGCCCTCTGTACCCATCTCACCACCCGCATCCCTTCTCCTATCATCCCCCTACCACCCGAGAAAAAAAAAAAAAAAAAAAGCTTGCCCCCTCCTTCCACTAGCCCACCTCCCACCCAAAGAGAAACTTCTGCTGCGCAGCTAGCTTTCTAGGCAGCAGCGCTATTGTGATGTCAGCGGGGGGCATTGTGACAAGCCGCCAGTGTTCCGTCTCTTCATGTTGTGCACTGTTCAAACGGAAAATACATCAACAGGCAGACTACAGAAAAGCTTACTAACAAAGGTTAGAGGGGGGCTTTCTCAGAGGGCTTTTTACAGTTTGTCTATTCCCAATTAGCCGTTTAAGTGTACTTAATGAAAGTAGTAATTCTTTCATAGGCCGCCCATTCTTAGTATTTGACGTTCCTTATATTGCGGTATCAGGCTGCGCAGCAGGTTGCAAAACATTCATCACCCATGACTGTCCCCAATTGGGTTCAGAAGCTAAATGTCTATCATGACCTCTCTTTTAGAATGTCCAAGAGCAAGCAAACTCTTCCTCCAGGTGAGGGAGCCAACAGCCCACTCAAGACATCATCATTGCTCAAAGAAAACCCCAAAAACCAATGCATGATAGGAATAAACAGGTAACTTTCTTTGGAGTGGAAGCGGAGAGATCGCACCAGATGCCAATTCTAGATCTTATCACACCTGTGGTCACTGCAGCAGCAGGTGAATCCACTTTGTCCAAAAGGGATCTATTCCATTCAATTGCAAATGATCTAGATAAGACAGAGAACAAGATACTGCAGCACGGGACATAGTCGAGTTGGTCAGGTTGAGTGGTGATGAGTTTGCTATTTGGATGAATAAAGAAAGTAAAAAGTGTGAAAGATAAAAAACAAAAGGAGGAAGTATTGAGGTGCATATGAAGACGTATGCTTTCTTCCAATTCATTAAATCGGGCTAATATGAATCAGGTGAATTGAGTTCTGCTTTTGGAAACTGGGTTAAGAAGGGTGCACCGGTCCTGGAGGTACTGCAATACCAGGTCAATGCGTGGAGTGGACAGAGCAAGCTCTTTTTCCATCTCCCTGTTCTAAAAATCCATTTAATATATGGTCCCCAGATAGGGGACGTATCAGATATTAAACTGATAAGAACAGATACTACACTTGATCTTAGCCAAAAGGCCGAGAAGCGGTAACCAGAATTGGTTTGGGCCTCGAGTGGCACCCTGGCCTATGCCGGACACATCTTAGGGAGAGAGAGCGAGAGGGAGACAAACCCACGCCTACACAAGACATTTTGTCACCCAAGCCAACCCTTGAAAAGGCTGCTTTGCAGAGCAAAAACAAGAAGAATGGTGCGTTTTGCAGCCGCCGCCCACTGCAATGAATCTGAATAACTCCTCCTTTTGGGCGCAAGCAACTCCCCTCCCCCTTGCAGTCTTTTCAATTCATGATACAAAAAGACGGACAGGACAGGTTGCCTGACTTTCCGTCACTGCCACCCTTTGCCATCCTTACCCGTAGAAAGCCCTTTCATCATCCCCAAACCCTAATCTTTTCCCTTCCCTTCCCAGCCCCAAACCCTGCCCTCTGTACCCATCTCACCACCCGCATCCCTTCTCCTATCATCCCCCTACCACCCGAGAAAAAAAAAAAAAAAAAGCTTGCCCCCTCCTTCCACTAGCCCACCTCCCACCCAAAGAGAAACTTCTGCTGCGCAGCTAGCTTTCTAGGCAGCAGCGCTATTGTGATGTCAGCGGGGGGCATTGTGACAAGCCGCCAGTGTTCCGTCTCTTCATGTTGTGCACTGTTCAAACGGAAAATACATCAACAGGCAGACTACAGAAAAGCTTACTAACAAAGGTTAGAGGGGGGCTTTCTCAGAGGGCTTTTTACAGTTTGTCTATTCCCAATTAGCCGTTTAAGTGTACTTAATGAAAGTAGTAATTCTTTCATAGGCCGCCCATTCTTAGTATTTGACGTTCCTTATATTGCGGTATCAGGCTGCGCAGCAGGTTGCAAAACATTCATCACCCATGACTGTCCCCAATTGGGTTCAGAAGCTAAATGTCTATCATGACCTCTCTTTTAGAATGTCCAAGAGCAAGCAAACTCTTCCTCCAGGTGAGGGAGCCAACAGCCCACTCAAGACATCATCATTGCTCAAAGAAAACCCCAAAAACCAATGCATGATAGGAATAAACAGGTAACTTTCTTTGGAGTGGAAGCGGAGAGATCGCACCAGATGCCAATTCTAGATCTTATCACACCTGTGGTCACTGCAGCAGCAGGTGAATCCACTTTGTCCAAAAGGGATCTATTCCATTCAATTGCAAATGATCTAGATAAGACAGAGAACAAGATACTGCAGCACGGGACATAGTCGAGTTGGTCAGGTTGAGTGGTGATGAGTTTGCTATTTGGATGAATAAAGAAAGTAAAAAGTGTGAAAGATAAAAAACAAAAGGAGGAAGTATTGAGGTGCATATGAAGACGTATGCTTTCTTCCAATTCATTAAATCGGGCTAATATGAATCAGGTGAATTGAGTTCTGCTTTTGGAAACTGGGTTAAGAAGGGTGCACCGGTCCTGGAGGTACTGCAATACCAGGTCAATGCGTGGAGTGGACAGAGCAAGCTCTTTTTCCATCTCCCTGTTCTAAAAATCCATTTAATATATGGTCCCCAGATAGGGGACGTATCAGATATTAAACTGATAAGAACAGATACTACACTTGATCTTAGCCAAAAGGCCGAGAAGCGATAACCAGAATTGGTTTGGGCCTCGAGTGGCACCCTGGCCTATGCCGGACACATCTTAGGGAGAGAGAGCGAGAGGGAGACAAACCCACGCCTACACAAGACATTTTGTCACCCAAGCCAACCCTTGAAAAGGCTGCTTTGCAGAGCAAAAACAAGAAGAATGGTGCGTTTTGCAGCCGCCGCCCACTGCAATGAATCTGAATAACTCCTCCTTTTGAGCGCAAGCAACTCCCCTCCCCCTTGCAGTCTTTTCAATTCATGATACAAAAAGACGGACAGGACAGGTTGCCTGACTTTCCGTCACTGCCACCCTTTGCCATCCTTACCCGTAGAAAGCCCTTTCATCATCCCCAAACCCTAATCTTTTCCCTTCCCTTCCCAGCCCCAAACCCTGCCCTCTGTACCCATCTCACCACCCGCATCCCTTCTCCTATCATCCCCCTACCACCCGAGAAAAAAAAAAAAAAAAAAGCTTGCCCCCTCCTTCCACTAGCCCACCTCCCACCCAAAGAGAAACTTCTGCTGCGCAGCTAGCTTTCTAGGCAGCAGCGCTATTGTGATGTCAGCGGGGGGCATTGTGACAAGCCGCCAGTGTTCCGTCTCTTCATGTTGTGCACTGTTCAAACGGAAAATACATCAACAGGCAGACTACAGAAAAGCTTACTAACAAAGGTTAGAGGGGGGCTTTCTCAGAGGGCTTTTTACAGTTTGTCTATTCCCAATTAGCCGTTTAAGTGTACTTAATGAAAGTAGTAATTCTTTCATAGGCCGCCCATTCTTAGTATTTGACGTTCCTTATATTGCGGTATCAGGCTGCGCAGCAGGTTGCAAAACATTCATCACCCATGACTGTCCCCAATTGGGTTCAGAAGCTAAATGTCTATCATGACCTCTCTTTTAGAATGTCCAAGAGCAAGCAAACTCTTCCTCCAGGTGAGGGCGCCAACAGACTACTAAAGAGATCATCATTACTCAAAGAAAACCCCAAAAACCAATGCATGATAGGAATAAACAGGTAACTTTCTTTGGAGTGGAAGCGGAGAGATCGCACCAGATGCCAATTCTAGATCTTATCACACCTGTGGTCACTGCAGCAGCAGGTGAATCCACTTTGTCCAAAAGGGATCTATTCCATTCAATTGCAAATGATCTAGATAAGACAGAGAACAAGATACTGCAGCACGGGACATAGTCGAGTTGGTCAGGTTGAGTGGTGATGAGTTTGCTATTTGGATGAATAAAGAAAGTAAAAAGTGTGAAAGATAAAAAACAAAAGGAGGAAGTATTGAGGTGCATATGAAGACGTATGCTTTCTTCCAATTCATTAAATCGGGCTAATATGAATCAGGTGAATTGAGTTCTGCTTTTGGAAACTGGGTTAAGAAGGGGTGCACCGGTCCTGGAGGTACTGCAATACCAGGTCAATGCGTGGAGTGGACAGAGCAAGCTCTTTTTCCATCTCCCTGTTCTAAAAATCCATTTAATATATGGTCCCCAGATAGGGGACGTATCAGATATTAAACTGATAAGAACAGATTTTTGATTTAATGAAGCTTTCCAAAGCACCACAAAAAATGCATGACCGAAGTCACACCAAAAACAGTGCAAAGGCTAGGATTCGTGTGGACCCCACCGTGAGGAGAGGGTCCCCAAAAATCAACCCCGTCCCTCCGAGCCAGAAGGCCACAGCAAGGGTCAGGGATCTTCGGTGCTCCCCCAAGCCGAAGCCTGGTTGAGCCTTGTCGTTGCTCCCAGCGTCCACCCAGGCATCTTACCCAAGTGGAGTAGAGAGCTACTAGTTGTTGGTTTCGCAGCCGAAACTGCCCGGACCGTCAACCGGTGTTGGTTTCTCAGCCCAAGGCTAACCGGACCTCCAACCGGGTGTTGGTTTCTCAGCCGAAGCTGACCCAGACCTCCAACCGGGTGTTGGTTTCTCAGCCGAAGCTGACCCGGACCTCCAACCGGGTGTTAGTTTCTCAGCCCAAAGCTGACCAGACCTCCAACCGGGATTATAAAAATTTCCCTTCCTAGCCAGAAGGCCGGGATAGGGTAATATGCTCAAAAAGTATGAAAAGGCAAGGTACGGTGTGCTACAGAGCCCAAGGCTTGCCGGGGTCCCAAGCCAGCAAGCTCAGACTCACTCCAGGGTCGTCAGTCCTGGGGCACGTTGTACCATAGCCCCCCATCCTTACTCAGTCTAATAGCCTCGATCCTGGTAGGGCCATGTTTTCCACTAGATGAATATACTATCCACCCAGAGTACTAGCAAGCGCAACCTTCCAGTGTGCATTGTATCATTGTACTAAGGTGGCCTGGAGCTTAAACCACCTTTTCGAACAACACTACACTTGATCTTAGCCAAAAGGCCGAGAAGCGATACTACACTTGATCTTAGCCAAAAGGCCGAGAAGCGATAACCAGAATTGGTTTGGGCCTCGAGTGGCACCCTGGCCTATGCCGGACACATCTTAGGGAGAGAGAGCGAGAGGGAGACAAACCCACGCCTACACAAGACATTTTGTCACCCAAGCCAACCCTTGAAAAGGCTGCTTTGCAGAGCAAAAACAAGAAGAATGGTGCGTTTTGCAGCCGCCGCCCACTGCAATGAATCTGAATAACTCCTCCTTTTGGGCGCAAGCAACTCCCCTCCCCCTTGCAGTCTTTTCAATTCATGATACAAAAAGACGGACAGGACAGGTTGCCTGACTTTCCGTCACTGCCACCCTTTGCCATCCTTACCCGTAGAAAGCCCTTTCATCATCCCCAAACCCTAATCTTTTCCCTTCCCTTCCCAGCCCCAAACCCTGCCCTCTGTACCCATCTCACCACCCGCATCCCTTCTCCTATCATCCCCCTACCACCCGAGAAAAAAAAAAGCTTGCCCCCTCCTTCCACTAGCCCACCTCCCACCCAAAGAGAAACTTCTGCTGCGCAGATAGCTTTCTAGGCAGCAGCGCTATTGTGATGTCAGCGGGGGGCATTGTGACAAGCCGCCAGTGTTCCGTCTCTTCATGTTGTGCACTGTTCAAACGGAAAATACATCAACAGGCAGACTACAGAAAAGCTTACTAACAAAGGTTAGAGGGGGGCTTTCTCAGAGGGCTTTTTACAGTTTGTCTATTCCCAATTAGCCGTTTAAGTGTACTTAATGAAAGTAGTAATTCTTTCATAGGCCGCCCATTCTTAGTATTTGACGTTCCTTATATTGCGGTATCAGGCTGCGCAGCAGGTTGCAAAACATTCATCACCCATGACTGTCCCCAATTGGGTTCAGAAGCTAAATGTCTATCATGACCTCTCTTTTAGAATGTCCAAGAGCAAGCAAACTCTTCCTCCAGGTGAGGGAGCCAACAGACCACTCAAGACATCATCATTGCTCAAAGAAAACCCCAAAAACCAATGCATGATAGGAATAAACAGGTAACTTTCTTTGGAGTGGAAGCGGAGAGATCGCACCAGATGCCAATTCTAGATCTTATCACACCTGTGGTCACTGCAGCAGCAGGTGAATCCACTTTGTCCAAAAGGGATCTATTCCATTCAATTGCAAATGATCTAGATAAGACAGAGAACAAGATACTGCAGCACGGGACATAGTCGAGTTGGTCAGGTTGAGTGGTGATGAGTTTGCTATTTGGATGAATAAAGAAAGTAAAAAGTGTGAAAGATAAAAAACAAAAGGAGGAAGTATTGAGGTGCATATGAAGACGTATGCTTTCTTCCAATTCATTAAATCGGGCTAATATGAATCAGGTGAATTGAGTTCTGCTTTTGGAAACTGGGTTAAGAAGGGGTGCACCGGTCCTGGAGGTACTGCAATACCAGGTCAATGCGTGGAGTGGACAGAGCAAGCTCTTTTTCCATCTCCCTGTTCTAAAAATCCATTTAATATATGGTCCCCAGATAGGGGACGTATCAGATATTAAACTGATAAGAACAGATACTACACTTGATCTTAGCCAAAAGGCCGAGAAGCGATAACCAGAATTGGTTTGGGCCTCGAGTGGCACCCTGGCCTATGCCGGACACATCTTAGGGAGAGAGAGCGAGAGGGAGACAAACCCACGCCTACACAAGACATTTTGTCACCCAAGCCAACCCTTGAAAAGGCTGCTTTGCAGAGCAAAAACAAGAAGAATGGTGCGTTTTGCAGCCGCCGCCCACTGCAATGAATCTGAATAACTCCTCCTTTTGGGCGCAAGCAACTCCCCTCCCCCTTGCAGTCTTTTCAATTCATGATACAAAAAGACGGACAGGACAGGTTGCCTGACTTTCCGTCACTGCCACCCTTTGCCATCCTTACCCGTAGAAAGCCCTTTCATCATCCCCAAACCCTAATCTTTTCCCTTCCCTTCCCAGCCCCAAACCCTGCCCTCTGTACCCATCTCACCACCCGCATCCCTTCTCCTATCATCCCCCTACCACCCGAGAAAAAAAAAAAAAAAAAGCTTGCCCCCTCCTTCCACTAGCCCACCTCCCACCCAAAGAGAAACTTCTGCTGCGCAGCTAGCTTTCTAGGCAGCAGCGCTATTGTGATGTCAGCGGGGGGCATTGTGACAAGCCGCCAGTGTTCCGTCTCTTCATGTTGTGCACTGTTCAAACGGAAAATACATCAACAGGCAGACTACAGAAAAGCTTACTAACAAAGGTTAGAGGGGGGCTTTCTCAGAGGGCTTTTTAAAGTTTGTCTATTCCCAATTAGCCGTTTAAGTGTACTTAATGAAAGTAGTAATTCTTTCATAGGCCGCCCATTCTTAGTATTTGACGTTCCTTATATTGCGGTATCAGGCTGCGCAGCAGGTTGCAAAACATTCATCACCCATGACTGTCCCCAATTGGGTTCAGAAGCTAAATGTCTATCATGACCTCTCTTTTAGAATGTCCAAGAGCAAGCAAACTCTTCCTCCAGGTGAGGGAGCCAACAGCCCACTGAAGACATCATCATTGCTCAAAGAAAACCCCAAAAACCAATGCATGATAGGAATAAACAGGTAACTTTCTTTGGAGTGGAAGCGGAGAGATCGCACCAGATGCCAATTCTAGATCTTATCACACCTGTGGTCACTGCAGCAGCAGGTGAATCCACTTTGTCCAAAAGGGATCTATTCCATTCAATTGCAAATGATCTAGATAAGACAGAGAACAAGATACTGCAGCACGGGACATAGTCGAGTTGGTCAGGTTGAGTGGTGATGAGTTTGCTATTTGGATGAATAAAGAAAGTAAAAAGTGTGAAAGATAAAAAACAAAAGGAGGAAGTATTGAGGTGCATATGAAGACGTATGCTTTCTTCCAATTCATTAAATCGGGCTAATATGAATCAGGTGAATTGAGTTCTGCTTTTGGAAACTGGGTTAAGAAGGGGTGCACCGGTCCTGGAGGTACTGCAATACCAGGTCAATGCGTGGAGTGGACAGAGCAAGCTCTTTTTCCATCTCCCTGTTCTAAAAATCCATTTAATATATGGTCCCCAGATAGGGGACGTATCAGATATTAAACTGATAAGAACAGATACTACACTTGATCTTAGCCAAAAGGCCGAGAAGCGATAACCAGAATTGGTTTGGGCCTCGAGTGGCACCCTGGCCTATGCCGGACACATCTTAGGGAGAGAGAGCGAGAGGGAGACAAACCCACGCCTACACAAGACATTTTGTCACCCAAGCCAACCCTTGAAAAGGCTGCTTTGCAGAGCAAAAACAAGAAGCATGGTGCGTTTTGCAGCCGCCGCCCACTGCAATGAATCTGAATAACTCCTCCTTTTGGGCGCAAGCAACTCCCCTCCCCCTTGCAGTCTTTTCAATTCATGATACAAAAAGACGGACAGGACAGGTTGCCTGACTTTCCGTCACTGCCACCCTTTGCCATCCTTACCCGTAGAAAGCCCTTTCATCATCCCCAAACCCTAATCTTTTCCCTTCCCTTCCCAGCCCCAAACCCTGCCCTCTGTACCCATCTCACCACCCGCATCCCTTCTCCTATCATCCCCCTACCACCCGAGAAAAAAAAAAAAAAAAAAGCTTGCCCCCTCCTTCCACTAGCCCACCTCCCACCCAAAGAGAAACTTCTGCTGCGCAGCTAGCTTTCTAGGCAGCAGCGCTATTGTGATGTCAGCGGGGGGCATTGTGACAAGCCGCCAGTGTTCCGTCTCTTCATGTTGTGCACTGTTCAAACGGAAAATACATCAACAGGCAGACTACAGAAAAGCTTACTAACAAAGGTTAGAGGGGGGCTTTCTCAGAGGGCTTTTTACAGTTTGTCTATTCCCAATTAGCCATTTAAGTGTACTTAATGAAAGTAGTAATTCTTTCATAGGCCGCCCATTCTTAGTATTTGACGTTCCTTATATTGCGGTATCAGGCTGCGCAGCAGGTTGCAAAACATTCATCACCCATGACTGTCCCCAATTGGGTTCAGAAGCTAAATGTCTATCATGACCTCTCTTTTAGAATGTCCAAGAGCAAGCAAACTCTTCCTCCAGGTGAGGGAGCCAACAGCCCACTCAAGACATCATCATTGCTCAAAGAAAACCCCAAAAACCAATGCATGATAGGAATAAACAGGTAACTTTCTTTGGAGTGGAAGCGGAGAGATCGCACCAGATGCCAATTCTAGATCTTATCACACCTGTGGTCACTGCAGCAGCAGGTGAATCCACTTTGTCCAAAAGGGATCTATTCCATTCAATTGCAAATGATCTAGATAAGACAGAGAACAAGATACTGCAGCACGGGACATAGTCGAGTTGGTCAGGTTGAGTGGTGATGAGTTTGCTATTTGGATGAATAAAGAAAGTAAAAAGTGTGAAAGATAAAAAACAAAAGGAGGAAATATTGAGGTGCATATGAAGACGTATGCTTTCTTCCAATTCATTAAATCGGGCTAATATGAATCAGGTGAATTGAGTTCTGCTTTTGGAAACTGGGTTAAGAAGGGGTGCACCGGTCCTGGAGGTACTGCAATACCAGGTCAATGCGTGGAGTGGACAGAGCAAGCTCTTTTTCCATCTCCCTGTTCTAAAAATCCATTTAATATATGGTCCCCAGATAGGGGACGTATCAGATATTAAACTGATAAGAACAGATTTTTTTTTTTTTTTTTTTTAGATTTCATCCGCAAATTTCAGAAAACGGTCATCGGCCACCACACAAAAGCGCAGTGCCGCAGGTGATCGCCTCCCGAGCCCAGGAACCACCAGCCATAAGGGGACGTAAGCACCAAAAGGCGCAACAATCCCCGAGGCCGGCGGTTGTGCAAGCCCGGGCCCCTCCCAGCCAAGACCAAGGCAAACCCAATGAAGGGACTACACTTGATCTTAGCCAAAAGGCCGAGAAGCGATAACCAGAATTGGTTTGGGCCTCGAGTGGCACCCTGGCCTATGCCGGACACATCTTAGGGAGAGAGAGCGAGAGGGAGACAAACCCACGCCTACACAAGACATTTTGTCACCCAAGCCAACCCTTGAAAAGGCTGCTTTGCAGAGCAAAAACAAGAAGAATGGTGCGTTTTGCAGCCGCCGCCCACTGCAATGAATCTGAATAACTCCTCCTTTTGGGCGCAAGCAACTCCCCTCCCCCTTGCAGTCTTTTCAATTCATGATACAAAAAGACGGACAGGACAGGTTGCCTGACTTTCCGTCACTGCCACCCTTTGCCATCCTTACCCGTAGAAAGCCCTTTCATCATCCCCAAACCCTAATCTTTTCCCTTCCCTTCCCAGCCCCAAACCCTGCCCTCTGTACCCATCTCACCACCCGCATCCCTTCTCCTATCATCCCCCTACCACCCGAGAAAAAAAAAAAAAAAAAAGCTTGCCCCCTCCTTCCACTAGCCCACCTCCCACCCAAAGAGAAACTTCTGCTGCGCAGCTAGCTTTCTAGGCAGCAGCGCTATTGTGATGTCAGCGGGGGGCATTGTGACAAGCCGCCAGTGTTCCGTCTCTTCATGTTGTGCACTGTTCAAACGGAAAATACATCAACAGGCAGACTACAGAAAAGCTTACTAACAAAGGTTAGAGGGGGGCTTTCTCAGAGGGCTTTTTACAGTTTGTCTATTCCCAATTAGCCGTTTAAGTGTACTTAATGAAAGTAGTAATTCTTTCATAGGCCGCCCATTCTTAGTATTTGACGTTCCTTATATTGCGGTATCAGGCTGCGCAGCAGGTTGCAAAACATTCATCACCCATGACTGTCCCCAATTGGGTTCAGAAGCTAAATGTCTATCATGACCTCTCTTTTAGAATGTCCAAGAGCAAGCAAACTCTTCCTCCAGGTGAGGGAGCCAACAGCCCACTCAAGACATCATCATTGCTCAAAGAAAACCCCAAAAACCAATGCATGATAGGAATAAACAGGTAACTTTCTTTGGAGTGGAAGCGGAGAGATCGCACCAGATGCCAATTCTAGATCTTATCACACCTGTGGTCACTGCAGCAGCAGGTGAATCCACTTTGTCCAAAAGGGATCTATTCCATTCAATTGCAAATGATCTAGATAAGACAGAGAACAAGATACTGCAGCACGGGACATAGTCGAGTTGGTCAGGTTGAGTGGTGATGAGTTTGCTATTTGGATGAATAAAGAAAGTAAAAAGTGTGAAAGATAAAAAACAAAAGGAGGAAGTATTGAGGTGCATATGAAGAAGTATGCTTTCTTCCAATTCATTAAATCGGGCTAATATGAATCAGGTGAATTGAGTTCTGCTTTTGGAAACTGGGTTAAGAAGGGGTGCACCGGTCCTGGAGGTACTGCAATACCAGGTCAATGCGTGGAGTGGACAGAGCAAGCTCTTTTTCCATCTCCCTGTTCTAAAAATCCATTTAATATATGGTCCCCAGATAGGGGACGTATCAGATATTAAACTGATAAGAACAGATGAGATTACATCCGCAATTTTCAGAAAACGGTCATCGGCCACCACACAAAAGCGCAGTGCCGCAGGTGATCGCCTCCCGAGCCCAGGAACCACCAGCCAGAAGGGGACGTAAGCACCAAAAGGCGCAACAATCCCCGAGGCCGGCAGTTGTGCAAGCCCGGGCCCCTCCCAGCCAAGACCAAGGCAAACCCAATGAAGGGACTACACTTGATTTTAGCTAAAAGGCCGAGAAGCGATAACCAGAATTGGTTTGGGCCTCGAGTGGCACCCTGGCCTATGCCGGACACATCTTAGGGAGAGAGAGCGAGAGGGAGACAAACCCACGCCTACACAAGACATTTTGTCACCCAAGCCAACCCTTGAAAAGGCTGTTTTGCAGAGCAAAAACAAGAAGAATGGTGCGTTTTGCAGCCGCCGCCCACTGCAATGAATCTGAATAACTCCTCCTTTTGGGCGCAAGCAACTCCCCTCCCCCTTGCAGTCTTTTCAATTCATGATACAAAAAGACAGACAGGACAGGTTGCCTGACTTTCCGTCACTGCCACCCTTTGCCATCCTTACCCGTAGAAAGCCCTTTCATCATCCCCAAACCCTAATCTTTTCCCTTCCCAGCCCCAAACCCTGCCCTCTGTACCCATCTCACCACCCGCATCCCTTCTCCTATCATCCCCCTACCACCCGAGAAAAAAAAAAAAAAAAAAGCTTGCCCCCTCCTTCCACTAGCCCACCTCCCACCCAAAGAGAAACTTCTGCTGCGCAGCTAGCTTTCTAGGCAGCAGCGCTATTGTGATGTCAGCGGGGGGCATTGTGACAAGCCGCCAGTGTTCCGTCTCTTCATGTTGTGCACTGTTCAAACGGAAAATACATCAACAGGCAGACTACAGAAAAGCTTACTAACAAAGGTTAGAGGGGGGCTTTCTCAGAGGGCTTTTTACAGTTTGTCTATTCCCAATTAGCCGTTTAAGTGTACTTAATGAAAGTAGTAATTCTTTCATAGGCCGCCCATTCTTAGTATTTGACGTTCCTTATATTGCGGTATCAGGCTGCGCAGCAGGTTGCAAAACATTCATCACCCATGACTGTCCCCAATTGGGTTCAGAAGCTAAATGTCTATCATGACCTCTCTTTTAGAATGTCCAAGAGCAAGCAAACTCTTCCTCCAGGTGAGGGAGCCAACAGCCCACTCAAGACATCATCATTGCTCAAAGAAAACCCCAAAAACCAATGCATGATAGGAATAAACAGGTAACTTTCTTTGGAGTGGAAGCGGAGAGATCGCACCAGATGCCAATTCTAGATCTTATCACACCTGTGGTCACTGCAGCAGCAGGTGAATCCACTTTGTCCAAAAGGGATCTATTCCATTCAATTGCAAATGATCTAGATAAGACAGAGAACAAGATACTGCAGCACGGGACATAGTCGAGTTGGTCAGGTTGAGTGGTGATGAGTTTGCTATTTGGATGAATAAAGAAAGTAAAAAGTGTGAAAGATAAAAAACAAAAGGAGGAAGTATTGAGGTGCATATGAAGACGTATGCTTTCTTCCAATTCATTAAATCGGGCTAATATGAATCAGGTGAATTGAGTTCTGCTTTTGGAAACTGGGTTAAGAAGGGGTGCACCGGTCCTGGAGGTACTGCAATACCAGGTCAATGCGTGGAGTGGACAGAGCAAGCTCTTTTTCCATCTCCCTGTTCTAAAAATCCATTTAATATATGGTCCCCAGATAGGGGACATATCAGATATTAAACTGATAAGAACAGATACTACACTTAATCTTAGCCAAAAGGCCGAGAAGCGATAACCAGAATTGGTTTGGGCCTCGAGTGGCACCCTGGCCTATGCCGGACACATCTTAGGGAGAGAGAGCGAGAGGGAGACAAACCCACGCCTACACAAGACATTTTGTCACCCAAGCCAACCCTTGAAAAGGCTGCTTTGCAGAGCAAAAACAAGAAGAATGGTGCGTTTTGCAGCCGCCGCCCACTGCAATGAATCTGAATAACTCCTCCTTTTGGGCGCAAGCAACTCCCCTCCCCCTTGCAGTCTTTTCAATTCATGATACAAAAAGACGGACAGGACAGGTTGCCTGACTTTCCGTCACTGCCACCCTTTGCCATCCTTACCCGTAGAAAGCCCTTTCATCATCCCCAAACCCTAATCTTTTCCCTTCCCTTCCCAGCCCCAAACCCTGCCCTCTGTACCCATCTCACCACCCGCATCCCTTCTCCTATCATCCCCCTACCACCCGAGAAAAAAAAAAAAAAAAAAGCTTGCCCCCTCCTTCCACTAGCCCACCTCCCACCCAAAGAGAAACTTCTGCTGCGCAGCTAGCTTTCTAGGCAGCAGCGCTATTGTGATGTCAGCGGGGGGCATTGTGACAAGCCGCCAGTGTTCCGTCTCTTCATGTTGTGCACTGTTCAAACGGAAAATACATCAACAGGCAGACTACAGAAAAGCTTACTAACAAAGGTTAGAGGGGGGCTTTCTCAGAGGGCTTTTTACAGTTTGTCTATTCCCAATTAGCCGTTTAAGTGTACTTAATGAAAGTAGTAATTCTTTCATAGGCCGCCCATTCTTAGTATTTGACGTTCCTTATATTGCGGTATCAGGCTGCGCAGCAGGTTGCAAAACATTCATCACCCATGACTGTCCCCAATTGGGTTCAGAAGCTAAATGTCTATCATGACCTCTCTTTTAGAATGTCCAAGAGCAAGAAAACTCTTCCTCCAGGTGAGGGAGCCAACAGCCCACTCAAGACATCATCATTGCTCAAAGAAAACCCCAAAAACCAATGCATGATAGGAATAAACAGGTAACTTTCTTTGGAGTGGAAGCGGAGAGATCGCACCAGATGCCAATTCTAGATCTTATCACACCTGTGGTCACTGCAGCAGCAGGTGAATCCACTTTGTCCAAAAGGGATCTATTCCATTCAATTGCAAATGATCTAGATAAGACAGAGAACAAGATACTGCAGCACGGGACATAGTCGAGTTGGTCAGGTTGAGTGGTGATGAGTTTGCTATTTGGATGAATAAAGAAAGTAAAAAGTGTGAAAGATAAAAAACAAAAGGAGGAAGTATTGAGGTGCATATGAAGAAGTATGCTTTCTTCCAATTCATTAAATCGGGCTAATATGAATCAGGTGAATTGAGTTCTGCTTTTGGAAACTGGGTTAAGAAGGGGTGCACCGGTCCTGGAGGTACTGCAATACCAGGTCAATGCGTGGAGTGGACAGAGCAAGCTCTTTTTCCATCTCCCTGTTCTAAAAATCCATTTAATATATGGTCCCCAGATAGGGGACGTATCAGATATTAAACTGATAAGAACAGATACTACACTTGATCTTAGCCAAAAGGCCGAGAAGCGATAACCAGAATTGGTTTGGGCCTCGAGTGGCACCCTGGCCTATGCCGGACACATCTTAGGGAGAGAGAGCGAGAGGGAGACAAACCCACGCCTACACAAGACATTTTGTCACCCAAGCCAACCCTTGAAAAGGCTGCTTTGCAGAGCAAAAACAAGAAGAATGGTGCGTTTTGCAGCCGCCGCCCACTGCAATGAATCTGAATAACTCCTCCTTTTGGGCGCAAGCAACTCCCCTCCCCCTTGCAGTCTTTTCAATTCATGATACAAAAAGACAGACAGGACAGGTTGCCTGACTTTCCGTCACTGCCACCCTTTGCCATCCTTACCCGTAGAAAGCCCTTTCATCATCCCCAAACCCTAATCTTTTCCCTTCCCTTCCCAGCCCCAAACCCTGCCCTCTGTACCCATCTCACCACCCGCATCCCTTCTCCTATCATCCCCCTACCACCCGAGAAAAAAAAAAAAAAAAAAGCTTGCCCCCTCCTTCCACTAGCCCACCTCCCACCCAAAGAGAAACTTCTGCTGCGCAGCTAGCTTTCTAGGCAGCAGCGCTATTGTGATGTCAGCGGGGGGCATTGTGACAAGCCGCCAGTGTTCCGTCTCTTCATGTTGTGCACTGTTCAAACGGAAAATACATCAACAGGCAGACTACAGAAAAGCTTACTAACAAAGGTTAGAGGGGGGCTTTCTCAGAGGGCTTTTTACAGTTTGTCTATTCCCAATTAGCCGTTTAAGTGTACTTAATGAAAGTAGTAATTCTTTCATAGGCCGCCCATTCTTAGTATTTGACGTTCCTTATATTGCGGTATCAGGCTGCGCAGCAGGTTGCAAAACATTCATCACCCATGACTGTCCCCAATTGGGTTCAGAAGCTAAATGTCTATCATGACCTCTCTTTTAGAATGTCCAAGAGCAAGCAAACTCTTCCTCCAGGTGAGGGAGCCAACAGCCCACTCAAGACATCATCATTGCTCAAAGAAAACCCCAAAAACCAATGCATGATAGGAATAAACAGGTAACTTTCTTTGGAGTGGAAGCGGAGAGATCACACCAGATGCCAATTCTAGATCTTATCACACCTGTGGTCACTGCAGCAGCAGGTGAATCCACTTTGTCCAAAAGGGATCTATTCCATTCAATTGCAAATGATCTAGATAAGACAGAGAACAAGATACTGCAGCACGGGACATAGTCGAGTTGGTCAGGTTGAGTGGTGATGAGTTTGCTATTTGGATGAATAAAGAAAGTAAAAAGTGTGAAAGATAAAAAACAAAAGGAGGAAGTATTGAGGTGCATATGAAGACGTATGCTTTCTTCCAATTCATTAAATCGGGCTAATATGAATCAGGTGAATTGAGTTCTGCTTTTGGAAACTGGGTTAAGAAGGGGTGCACCGGTCCTGGAGGTACTGCAATACCAGGTCAATGCGTGGAGTGGACAGAGCAAGCTCTTTTTCCATCTCCCTGTTCTAAAAATCCATTTAATATATGGTCCCCAGATAGGGGACGTATCAGATATTAAACTGATAAGAACAGATTTTTTTTTTTTTTTTTTTTTGAAGGATGAGTTTGAAAATAATAAAAGTGACCGCTTCTCGTTGCCCAGGTAACTGTCCGTCACAAGAGGGCTATGACATCCTACGATGCACACTCCCCCAAGGCCAGCAGTTGTGCAATACCCTGGCACCTTTCAGCACCAACCAAGGTAGTACCCTCCCAAACTACACTTGATCTTAGCCAAAAGGCCGAGAAGCGATAACCAGAATTGGTTTGGGCCTCGAGTGGCACCCTGGCCTATGCCGGACACATCTTAGGGAGAGAGAGCGAGAGGGAGACAAACCCACGCCTACACAAGACATTTTGTCACCCAAGCCAACCCTTGAAAAGGCTGCTTTGCAGAGCAAAAACAAGAAGAATGGTGCGTTTTGCAGCCGCCGCCCACTGCAATGAATCTGAAAAACTCCTCCTTTTGGGCGCAAGCAACTCCCCTCCCCCTTGCAGTCTTTTCAATTCATGATACAAAAAGACGGACAGGACAGGTTGCCTGACTTTCCGTCACTGCCACCCTTTGCCATCCTTACCCGTAGAAAGCCCTTTCATCATCCCCAAACCCTAATCTTTTCCCTTCCCTTCCCAGCCCCAAACCCTGCCCTCTGTACCCATCTCACCACCCGCATCCCTTCTCCTATCATCCCCCTACCACCCGAGAAAAAAAAAAAAAAAAAAAGCTTGCCCCCTCCTTCCACTAGCCCACCTCCCACCCAAAGAGAAACTTCTGCTGCGCAGCTAGCTTTCTAGGCAGCAGCGCTATTGTGATGTCAGCGGGGGGCATTGTGACAAGCCGCCAGTGTTCCGTCTCTTCATGTTGTGCACTGTTCAAACGGAAAATACATCAACAGGCAGACTACAGAAAAGCTTACTAACAAAGGTTAGAGGGGGGCTTTCTCAGAGGGCTTTTTACAGTTTGTCTATTCCCAATTAGCCGTTTAAGTGTACTTAATGAAAGTAGTAATTCTTTCATAGGCCGCCCATTCTTAATATTTGACGTTCCTTATATTGCGGTATCAGGCTGCGCAGCAGGTTGCAAAACATTCATCACCCATGACTGTCCCCAATTGGGTTCAGAAGCTAAATGTCTATCATGACCTCTCTTTTAGAATGTCCAAGAGCAAGCAAACTCTTCCTCCAGGTGAGGGAGCCAACAGCCCACTCAAGACATCATCATTGCTCAAAGAAAACCCCAAAAACCAATGCATGATAGGAATAAACAGGTAACTTTCTTTGGAGTGGAAGCGGAGAGATCGCACCAGATGCCAATTCTAGATCTTATCACACCTGTGGTCACTGCAGCAGCAGGTGAATCCACTTTGTCCAAAAGGGATCTATTCCATTCAATTGCAAATGATCTAGATAAGACAGAGAACAAGATACTGCAGCACGGGACATAGTCGAGTTGGTCAGGTTGAGTGGTGATGAGTTTGCTATTTGGATGAATAAAGAAAGTAAAAAGTGTGAAAGATAAAAAACAAAAGGAGGAAGTATTGAGGTGCATATGAAGACGTATGCTTTCTTCCAATTCATTAAATCGGGCTAATATGAATCAGGTGAATTGAGTTCTGCTTTTGGAAACTGGGTTAAGAAGGGGTGCACCGGTCCTGGAGGTACTGCAATACCAGGTCAATGCGTGGAGTGGACAGAGCAAGCTCTTTTTCCATCTCCCTGTTCTAAAAATCCATTTAATATATGGTCCCCAGATAGGGGACGTATCAGATATTAAACTGATAAGAACAGATTTTTTTTTTTTTTTTGAAGGATGAGTTTGAAAATAATAAAGTGACCGGCACTCGTTGCCCAGGTAACTGTCCGTCACAAGAGGGCTATGACATCCTACGATGCACACTCCCCCAAGGCCAGCAGTTGTGCAATACCCTGGCACCTTTCAGCACCAACCAAGGTAGTACCCTCCCAAACTACACTTGATCTTAGCCAAAAGGCCGAGAAGCGATAACCAGAATTGGTTTGGGCCTCGAGTGGCACCCTGGCCTATGCCGGACACATCTTAGGGAGAGAGAGCGAGAGGGAGACAAACCCACGCCTACACAAGACATTTTGTCACCCAAGCCAACCCTTGAAAAGGCTGCTTTGCAGAGCAAAAACAAGAAGAATGGTGCGTTTTGCAGCCGCCGCCCACTGCAATGAATCTGAATAACTCCTCCTTTTGGGCGCAAGCAACTCCCCTCCCCCTTGCAGTCTTTTCAATTCATGATACAAAAAGACGGACAGGACAGGTTGCCTGACTTTCCGTCACTGCCACCCTTTGCCATCCTTACCCGTAGAAAGCCCTTTCATCATCCCCAAACCCTAATCTTTTCCCTTCCCTTCCCAGCCCCAAACCCTGCCCTCTGTACCCATCTCACCACCCGCATCCCTTCTCCTATCATCCCCCTACCACCCGAGAAAAAAAAAAAAAAAAAAGCTTGCCCCCTCCTTCCACTAGCCCACTTCCCACCCAAAGAGAAACTTCTGCTGCGCAGCTAGCTTTCTAGGCAGCAGCGCTATTGTGATGTCAGCGGGGGGCATTGTGACAAGCCGCCAGTGTTCCGTCTCTTCATGTTGTGCACTGTTCAAACGGAAAATACATCAACAGGCAGACTACAGAAAAGCTTACTAACAAAGGTTAGAGGGGGGCTTTCTCAGAGGGCTTTTTACAGTTTGTCTATTCCCAATTAGCCGTTTAAGTGTACTTAATGAAAGTAGTAATTCTTTCATAGGCCGCCCATTCTTAGTATTTGACGTTCCTTATATTGCGGTATCAGGCTGCGCAGCAGGTTGCAAAACATTCATCACCCATGACTGTCCCCAATTGGGTTCAGAAGCTAAATGTCTATCATGACCTCTCTTTTAGAATGTCCAAGAGCAAGCAAACTCTTCCTCCAGGTGAGGGAGCCAACAGCCCACTCAAGACATCATCATTGCTCAAAGAAAACCCCAAAAACCAATGCATGATAGGAATAAACAGGTAACTTTCTTTGGAGTGGAAGCGGAGAGATCGCACCAGATGCCAATTCTAGATCTTATCACACCTGTGGTCACTGCAGCAGCAGGTGAATCCACTTTGTCCAAAAGGGATCTATTCCATTCAATTGCAAATGATCTAGATAAGACAGAGAACAAGATACTGCAGCACGGGACATAGTCGAGTTGGTCAGGTTGAGTGGTGATGAGTTTGCTATTTGGATGAATAAAGAAAGTAAAAAGTGTGAAAGATAAAAAACAAAAGGAGGAAGTATTGAGGTGCATATGAAGACGTATGCTTTCTTCCAATTCATTAAATCGGGCTAATATGAATCAGGTGAATTGAGTTCTGCTTTTGGAAACTGGGTTAAGAAGGGGTGCACCGGTCCTGGAGGTACTGCAATACCAGGTCAATGCGTGGAGTGGACAGAGCAAGCTCTTTTTCCATCTCCCTGTTCTAAAAATCCATTTAATATATGGTCCCCAGATAGGGGACGTATCAGATATTAAACTGATAAGAACAGATACTACACTTGATCTTAGCCAAAAGGCCGAGAAGCGATAACCAGAATTGGTTTGGGCCTCGAGTGGCACCCTGGCCTATGCCGGACACATCTTAGGGAGAGAGAGCGAGAGGGAGACAAACCCACGCCTACACAAGACATTTTGTCACCCAAGCCAACCCTTGAAAAGGCTGCTTTGCAGAGCAAAAACAAGAAGAATGGTGCGTTTTGCAGCCGCCGCCCACTGCAATGAATCTGAATAACTCCTCCTTTTGGGCGCAAGCAACTCCCCTCCCCCTTGCAGTCTTTTCAATTCATGATACAAAAAGACGGACAGGACAGGTTGCCTGACTTTCCGTCACTGCCACCCTTTGCCATCCTTACCCGTAGAAAGCCCTTTCATCATCCCCAAACCCTAATCTTTTCCCTTCCCTTCCCAGCCCCAAACCCTGCCCTCTGTACCCATCTCACCACCCGCATCCCTTCTCCTATCATCCCCCTACCACCCGAGAAAAAAAAAAAAAAAAAAGCTTGCCCCCTCCTTCCACTAGCCCACCTCCCACCCAAAGAGAAACTTCTGCTGCGCAGCTAGCTTTCTAGGCAGCAGCGCTATTGTGATGTCAGCGGGGGGCATTGTGACAAGCCGCCAGTGTTCCGTCTCTTCATGTTGTGCACTGTTCAAACGGAAAATACATCAACAGGCAGACTACAGAAAAGCTTACTAACAAAGGTTAGAGGGGGGCTTTCTCAGAGGGCTTTTTACAGTTTGTCTATTCCCAATTAGCCGTTTAAGTGTACTTAATGAAAGTAGTAATTCTTTCATAGGCCGCCCATTCTTAGTATTTGACGTTCCTTATATTGCGGTATCAGGCTGCGCAGCAGGTTGCAAAACATTCATCACCCATGACTGTCCCCAATTGGGTTCAGAAGCTAAATGTCTATCATGACCTCTCTTTTAGAATGTCCAAGAGCAAGCAAACTCTTCCTCCAGGTGAGGGAGCCAACAGCCCACTCAAGACATCATCATTGCTCAAAGAAAACCCCAAAAACCAATGCATGATAGGAATAAACAGGTAACTTTCTTTGGAGTGGAAGCGGAGAGATCGCACCAGATGCCAATTCTAGATCTTATCACACCTGTGGTCACTGCAGCAGCAGGTGAATCCACTTTGTCCAAAAGGGATCTATTCCATTCAATTGCAAATGATCTAGATAAGACAGAGAACAAGATACTGCAGCACGGGACATAGTCGAGTTGGTCAGGTTGAGTGGTGATGAGTTTGCTATTTGGATGAATAAAGAAAGTAAAAAGTGTGAAAGATAAAAAACAAAAGGAGGAAGTATTGAGGTGCATATGAAGACGTATGCTTTCTTCCAATTCATTAAATCGGG
Source organism: Anomaloglossus baeobatrachus (assembly GCF_048569485.1). Taxonomy (NCBI): domain Eukaryota; kingdom Metazoa; phylum Chordata; class Amphibia; order Anura; family Aromobatidae; genus Anomaloglossus; species Anomaloglossus baeobatrachus. The sequence goes on along the minus strand of NC_134361.1, from coordinate 163,098,216 downwards.
CTAATATGAATCAGGTGAATTGAGTTCTGCTTTTGGAAACTGGGTTAAGAAGGGGTGCACCGGTCCTGGAGGTACTGCAATACCAGGTCAATGCGTGGAGTGGACAGAGCAAGCTCTTTTTCCATCTCCCTGTTCTAAAAATCCATTTAATATATGGTCCCCAGATAGGGGACGTATCAGATATTAAACTGATAAGAACAGATTTTTGATTTAATGAAGCTTTCCAAAGCACCGCAAAAATGCATGACCGAAGTCACACCAAAAAAAAACAGTGCAAAGGCTAGGATTCGTGTGGACCCCTCCGTGAGAAGAGGATCCCCAAAAATCAACCGCGTCCCTCCGAGCCAGAAGGCCACAGCGAGGGTCAGGGATCTTCGGTGCTCCCCCAAGCCGAAGCCTGGTTGAGCCTTGTTGTTGCTCCCAGCGTCCACCGAGGCATCTTACCCAAGTGGAGTAGGGAGCTACTAGTCGTTGGTTTCGCAGCCGAGACTGCCCGGACCGTCAACCGGTGTTGGTTTCTCAGCCCAAGGCTGACCGGACCTCCAACCGGGGTGTTGGTTTCTCAGCCCAAGGCTGACCGGACCTCCAACCGGGTGTTGGTTTCTCAGCCCAAGGCTAACCGGACCTCCAACCGGGTGTTGGTTTCTCAGCCAAAGCTGACCCGGACCTCCAACCGGGTGTTGGTTTCTCAGCCCAAAGCTGACCGGACCTCCGACCGGGATTATAAAAATTTCCCTTCTTAGCCAGAAGGCCGGGATAGGGCAATATGCTTGGAAAGTATGAATAGGCAAGGCGCGGCGTGCGACAGAGTCTGAGGCTTACCAGGGTCCCAACCTAGCAAGTTCAGACTCCCTCCAGGGTGTCCATTCCTGGGGCACATTGCACCATAACCCCCACACTTACTCAGTCTAATAGCCTCGATCCTGGTAGGGCCATGGTTTCCTCTAGATGGATATACTATCCTCCCAAAGTACTAACAAGCGCAACCTTCCTACACTTGATCTTAGCCAAAAGGCCGAGAAGCGATAACCAGAATTGGTTTGGGCCTCGAGTGGCACCCTGGCCTATGCCGGACACATCTTAGGGAGAGAGAGCGAGAGGGAGACAAACCCACGCCTACACAAGACATTTTGTCACCCAAGCCAACCCTTGAAAAGGCTGCTTTGCAGAGCAAAAACAAGAAGAATGGTGCGTTTTGCAGCCGCCGCCCACTGCAATGAATCTGAATAACTCCTCCTTTTGGGCGCAAGCAACTCCCCTCCCCCTTGCAGTCTTTTCAATTCATGATACAAAAAGACGGACAGGACAGGTTGCCTGACTTTCCGTCACTGCCACCCTTTGCCATCCTTACCCGTAGAAAGCCCTTTCATCATCCCCAAACCCTAATCTTTTCCCTTCCCTTCCCAGCCCCAAACCCTGCCCTCTGTACCCATCTCACCACCCGCATCCCTTCTCCTATCATCCCCCTACCACCCGAGAAAAATAAAAAAAAAAAAAAGCTTGCCCCCTCCTTCCACTAGCCCACCTCCCACCCAAAGAGAAACTTCTGCTGCGCAGCTAGCTTTCTAGGCAGCAGCGCTATTGTGATGTCAGCGGGGGGCATTGTGACAAGCCGCCAGTGTTCCGTCTCTTCATGTTGTGCACTGTTCAAACGGAAAATACATCAACAGGCAGACTACAGAAAAGCTTACTAACAAAGGTTAGAGGGGGGCTTTCTCAGAGGGCTTTTTACAGTTTGTCTATTCCCAATTAGCCGTTTAAGTGTACTTAATGAAAGTAGTAATTCTTTCATAGGCCGCCCATTCTTAGTATTTGACGTTCCTTATATTGCGGTATCAGGCTGCGCAGCAGGTTGCAAAACATTCATCACCCATGACTGTCCCCAATTGGGTTCAGAAGCTAAATGTCTATCATAACCTCTCTTTTAGAATGTCCAAGAGCAAGCAAACTCTTCCTCCAGGTGAGGGAGCCAACAGCCCACTCAAGACATCATCATTGCTCAAAGAAAACCCCAAAAACCAATGCATGATAGGAATAAACAGGTAACTTTCTTTGGAGTGGAAGCGGAGAGATCGCACCAGATGCCAATTCTAGATCTTATCACACCTGTGGTCACTGCAGCAGCAGGTGAATCCACTTTGTCCAAAAGGGATCTATTCCATTCAATTGCAAATGATCTAGATAAGACAGAGAACAAGATACTGCAGCACGGGACATAGTCGAGTTGGTCAGGTTGAGTGGTGATGAGTTTGCTATTTGGATGAATAAAGAAAGTAAAAAGTGTGAAAGATAAAAAACAAAAGGAGGAAGTATTGAGGTGCATATGAAGACGTATGCTTTCTTCCAATTCATTAAATCGGGCTAATATGAATCAGGTGAATTGAGTTCTGCTTTTGGAAACTGGGTTAAGAAGGGGTGCACCGGTCCTGGAGGTACTGCAATACCAGGTCAATGCGTGGAGTGGACAGAGCAAGCTCTTTTTCCATCTCCCTGTTCTAAAAATCCATTTAATATATGGTCCCCAGATAGGGGACGTATCAGATATTAAACTGATAAGAACAGATACTACACTTGATCTTAGCCAAAAGGCCGAGAAGCGATAACCAGAATTGGTTTGGGCCTCAAGTGGCACCCTGGCCTATGCCGGACACATCTTAGGGAGAGAGAGCGAGAGGGAGACAAACCCACGCCTACACAAGACATTTTGTCACCCAAGCCAACCCTTGAAAAGGCTGCTTTGCAGAGCAAAAACAAGAAGAATGGTGCGTTTTGCAGCCGCCGCCCACTGCAATGAATCTGAATAACTCCTCCTTTTGGGCGCAAGCAACTCCCCTCCCCCTTGCAGTCTTTTCAATTCATGATACAAAAAGACGGACAGGACAGGTTGCCTGACTTTCCGTCACTGCCACCCTTTGCCATCCTTACCCGTAGAAAGCCCTTTCATCATCCCCAAACCCTAATCTTTTCCCTTCCCAGCCCCAAACCCTGCCCTCTGTACCCATCTCACCATCCGCATCCCTTCTCCTATCATCCCCCTACCACCCGAGAAAAAAAAAAAAAAAAAAGCTTGCCCCCTCCTTCCACTAGCCCACCTCCCACCCAAAGAGAAACTTCTGCTGCGCAGCTAGCTTTCTAGGCAGCAGCGCTATTGTGATGTCAGCGGGGGGCATTGTGACAAGCCGCCAGTGTTCCGTCTCTTCATGTTGTGCACTGTTCAAACGGAAAATACATCAACAGGCAGACTACAGAAAAGCTTACTAACAAAGGTTAGAGGGGGGCTTTCTCAGAGGGCTTTTTACAGTTTGTCTATTCCCAATTAGCCGTTTAAGTGTACTTAATGAAAGTAGTAATTCTTTCATAGGCTGCCCATTCTTAGTATTTGACGTTCCTTATATTGCGGTATCAGGCTGCGCAGCAGGTTGCAAAACATTCATCACCCATGACTGTCCCCAATTGGGTTCAGAAGCTAAATATCTATCATGACCTCTCTTTTAGAATGTCCAAGAGCAAGCAAACTCTTCCTCCAGGTGAGGGAGCCAACAGCCCACTCAAGACATCATCATTGCTCAAAGAAAACCCCAAAAACCAATGCATGATAGGAATAAACAGGTAACTTTCTTTGGAGTGGAAGCGAAGAGATCGCACCAGATGCCAATTCTAGATCTTATCACACCTGTGGTCACTGCAGCAGCAGGTGAATCCACTTTGTCCAAAAGGGATCTATTCCATTCAATTGCAAATGATCTAGATAAGACAGAGAACAAGATACTGCAGCACGGGACATAGTCGAGTTGGTCAGGTTGAGTGGTGATGAGTTTGCTATTTGGATGAATAAAGAAAGTAAAAAGTGTGAAAGATAAAAAACAAAAGGAGGAAGTATTGAGGTGCATATGAAGACGTATGCTTTCTTCCAATTCATTAAATCGGGCTAATATGAATCAGGTGAATTGAGTTCTGCTTTTGGAAACTGGGTTAAGAAGGGGTGCACCGGTCCTGGAGGTACTGCAATACCAGGTCAATGCGTGGAGTGGACAGAGCAAGCTCTTTTTCCATCTCCCTGTTCTAAAAATCCATTTAATATATGGTCCCCAGATAGGGGACGTATCAGATATTAAACTGATAAGAACAGATACTACACTTGATCTTAGCCAAAAGGCCGAGAAGCGATAACCAGAATTGGTTTGGGCCTCGAGTGGCACCCTGGCCTATGCCGGACACATCTTAGGGAGAGAGAGCGAGAGGGAGACAAACCCACGCCTACACAAGACATTTTGTCACCCAAGCCAACCCTTGAAAAGGCTGCTTTGCAGAGCAAAAACAAGAAGAATGGTGCGTTTTGCAGCCGCCGCCCACTGCAATGAATCTGAATAACTCCTCCTTTTGGGCGCAAGCAACTCCCCTCCCCCTTGCAGTCTTTTCAATTCATGATACAAAAAGACGGACAGGACAGGTTGCCTGACTTTCCGTCACTGCCACCCTTTGCCATCCTTACCCGTAGAAAGCCCTTTCATCATCCCCAAACCCTAATCTTTTCCCTTCCCTTCCCAGCCCCAAACCCTGCCCTCTGTACCCATCTCACCACCCGCATCCCTTCTCCTATCATCCCCCTACCACCCGAGAAAAAAAAAAAAAAGCTTGCCCCCTCCTTCCACTAGCCCACCTCCCACCCAAAGAGAAACTTCTGCTGCGCAGCTAGCTTTCTAGGCAGCAGCGCTATTGTGATGTCAGCGGGGGGCATTGTGACAAGCCGCCAGTGTTCCGTCTCTTCATGTTGTGCACTGTTCAAACGGAAAATACATCAACAGGCAGACTACAGAAAAGCTTACTAACAAAGGTTAGAGGGGGGCTTTCTCAGAGGGCTTTTTACAGTTTGTCTATTCCCAATTAGCCGTTTAAGTGTACTTAATGAAAGTAGTAATTCTTTCATAGGCCGCCCATTCTTAGTATTTGACGTTCCTTATATTGCGGTATCAGGCTGCGCAGCAGGTTGCAAAACATTCATCACCCATGACTGTCCCCAATTGGGTTCAGAAGCTAAATGTCTATCATGACCTCTCTTTTAGAATGTCCAAGAGCAAGCAAACTCTTCCTCCAGGTGAGGGAGCCAACAGCCCACTCAAGACATCATCATTGCTCAAAGAAAACCCCAAAAACCAATGCATGATAGGAATAAACAGGTAACTTTCTTTGGAGTGGAAGCGGAGAGATCGCACCAGATGCCAATTCTAGATCTTATCACACCTGTGGTCACTGCAGCAGCAGGTGAATCCACTTTGTCCAAAAGGGATCTATTCCATTCAATTGCAAATGATCTAGATAAGACAGAGAACAAGATACTGCAGCACGGGACATAGTCGAGTTGGTCAGGTTGAGTGGTGATGAGTTTGCTATTTGGATGAATAAAGAAAGTAAAAAGTGTGAAAGATAAAAAACAAAAGGAGGAAGTATTGAGGTGCATATGAAGACGTATGCTTTCTTCCAATTCATTAAATCGGGCTAATATGAATCAGGTGAATTGAGTTCTGCTTTTGGAAACTGGGTTAAGAAGGGGTGCACCGGTCCTGGAGGTACTGCAATACCAGGTCAATGCGTGGAGTGGACAGAGCAAGCTCTTTTTCCATCTCCCTGTTCTAAAAATCCATTTAATATATGGTCCCCAGATAGGGGACGTATCAGATATTAAACTGATAAGAACAGATACTACACTTGATCTTAGCCAAAAGGCCGAGAAGCGATAACCAGAATTGGTTTGGGCCTCGAGTGGCACCCTGGCCTATGCCGGACACATCTTAGGGAGAGAGAGCGAGAGGGAGACAAACCCACGCCTACACAAGACATTTTGTCACCCAAGCCAACCCTTGAAAAGGCTGCTTTGCAGAGCAAAAACAAGAAGAATGGTGCGTTTTGCAGCCGCCGCCCACTGCAATGAATCTGAATAACTCCTCCTTTTGGGCGCAAGCAACTCCCCTCCCCCTTGCAGTCTTTTCAATTCATGATACAAAAAGACGGACAGGACAGGTTGCCTGACTTTCCGTCACTGCCACCCTTTGCCATCCTTACCCGTAGAAAGCCCTTTCATCATCCCCAAACCCTAATCTTTTCCCTTCCCTTCCCAGCCCCAAACCCTGCCCTCTGTACCCATCTCACCACCCGCATCCCTTCTCCTATCATCCCCCTACCACCCGAGAAAAAAAAAAAAAAAAAGCTTGCCCCCTCCTTCCACTAGCCCACCTCCCACCCAAAGAGAAACTTCTGCTGCGCAGCTAGCTTTCTAGGCAGCAGCGCTATTGTGATGTCAGCGGGGGGCATTGTGACAAGCCGCCAGTGTTCCGTCTCTTCATGTTGTGCACTGTTCAAACGGAAAATACATCAACAGGCAGACTACAGAAAAGCTTACTAACAAAGGTTAGAGGGGGGCTTTCTCAGAGGGCTTTTTACAGTTTGTCTATTCCCAATTAGCCGTTTAAGTGTACTTAATGAAAGTAGTAATTCTTTCATAGGCCGCCCATTCTTAGTATTTGACGTTCCTTATATTGCGGTATCAGGCTGCGCAGCAGGTTGCAAAACATTCATCACCCATGACTGTCCCCAATTGGGTTCAGAAGCTAAATGTCTATCATGACCTCTCTTTTAGAATGTCCAAGAGCAAGCAAACTCTTCCTCCAGGTGAGGGAGCCAACAGCCCACTCAAGACATCATCATTGCTCAAAGAAAACCCCAAAAACCAATGCATGATAGGAATAAACAGGTAACTTTCTTTGGAGTAGAAGCGGAGAGATCGCACCAGATGCCAATTCTAGATCTTATCACACCTGTGGTCACTGCAGCAGCAGGTGAATCCACTTTGTCCAAAAGGGATCTATTCCATTCAATTGCAAATGATCTAGATAAGACAGAGAACAAGATACTGCAGCACGGGACATAGTCGAGTTGGTCAGGTTGAGTGGTGATGAGTTTGCTATTTGGATGAATAAAGAAAGTAAAAAGTGTGAAAGATAAAAAACAAAAGGAGGAAGTATTGAGGTGCATATGAAGACGTATGCTTTCTTCCAATTCATTAAATCGGGCTAATATGAATCAGGTGAATTGAGTTCTGCTTTTGGAAACTGGGTTAAGAAGGGGTGCACCGGTCCTGGAGGTACTGCAATACCAGGTCAATGCGTGGAGTGGACAGAGCAAGCTCTTTTTCCATCTCCCTGTTCTAAAAATCCATTTAATATATGGTCCCCAGATAGGGGACGTATCAGATATTAAACTGATAAGAACAGATACTACACTTGATCTTAGCCAAAAGGCCGAGAAGCGATAACCAGAATTGGTTTGGGCCTCGAGTGGCACCCTGGCCTATGCCGGACACATCTTAGGGAGAGAGAGCGAGAGGGAGACAAACCCACGCCTACACAAGACATTTTGTCACCCAAGCCAACCCTTGAAAAGGCTGCTTTGCAGAGCAAAAACAAGAAGAATGGTGCGTTTTGCAGCCGCCGCCCACTGCAATGAATCTGAATAACTCCTCCTTTTGGGCGCAAGCAACTCCCCTCCCCCTTGCAGTCTTTTCAATTCATGATACAAAAAGACGGACAGGACAGGTTGCCTGACTTTCCGTCACTGCCACCCTTTGCCATCCTTACCCGTAGAAAGCCCTTTCATCATCCCCAAACCCTAATCTTTTCCCTTCCCTTCCCAGCCCCAAACCCTGCCCTCTGTACCCATCTCACCACCCGCATCCCTTCTCCTATCATCCCCCTACCACCCGAGAAAAAAAAAAAAAAAAAAGCTTGCCCCCTCCTTCCACTAGCCCACCTCCCACCCAAAGAGAAACTTCTGCTGCGCAGCTAGCTTTCTAGGCAGCAGCGCTATTGTGATGTCAGCGGGGGGCATTGTGACAAGCCGCCAGTGTTCCGTCTCTTCATGTTGTGCACTGTTCAAACGGAAAATACATCAACAGGCAGACTACAGAAAAGCTTACTAACAAAGGTTAGAGGGGGGCTTTCTCAGAGGGCTTTTTACAGTTTGTCTATTCCCAATTAGCCGTTTAAGTGTACTTATTGAAAGTAGTAATTCTTTCATAGGACGCCCATTCTTAGTATTTGACGTTCCTTATATTGCGGTATCAGGCTGCGCAGCAGGTTGCAAAACATTCATCACCCATGACTGTCCCCAATTGGGTTCAGAAGCTAAATGTCTATCATGACCTCTCTTTTAGAATGTCCAAGAGCAAGCAAACTCTTCCTCCAGGTGAGGGAGCCAACAGCCCACTCAAGACATCATCATTGCTCAAAGAAAACCCCAAAAACCAATGCATGATAGGAATAAACAGGTAACTTTCTTTGGAGTGGAAGCGGAGAGATCGCACCAGATGCCAATTCTAGATCTTATCACACCTGTGGTCACTGCAGCAGCAGGTGAATCCACTTTGTCCAAAAGGGATCTATTCCATTCAATTGCAAATGATCTAGATAAGACAGAGAACAAGATACTGCAGCACGGGACATAGTCGAGTTGGTCAGGTTGAGTGGTGATGAGTTTGCTATTTGGATGAATAAAGAAAGTAAAAAGTGTGAAAGATAAAAAACAAAAGGAGGAAGTATTGAGGTGCATATGAAGACGTATGCTTTCTTCCAATTCATTAAATCGGGCTAATATGAATCAGGTGAATTGAGTTCTGCTTTTGGAAACTGGGTTAAGAAGGGGTGCACCGGTCCTGGAGGTACTGCAATACCAGGTCAATGCGTGGAGTGGACAGAGCAAGCTCTTTTTCCATCTCCCTGTTCTAAAAATCCATTTAATATATGGTCCCCAGATAGGGGACGTATCAGATATTAAACTGATAAGAACAGATTTTGATTTAATGAAGCTTTCCAAAGCACCGCAAAAATGCATGACCGAAGTCACACCAAAAACAGTGCAAAGGCTAGGATTCGTGTGGACCCCTCCGTGAGAAGAGGATCCCCAAAAATCAACCCCGTCCCTCCGAGCCAGAAGGCCACAGCGAGGGTCAGGGATCTTCGGTGCTCCCCCAAGCCGAAGCCTGGTGGAGCTTTGTTGTTGCTCCCAGCGTCCACCGAGGCATCTTACCCAAGTGGAGTAGGGAGCTACTAGTCGTTCGTTTCGCAGCCGAGACTGCCCGGACCGTCAACCGGTGTTGGTTTCTCAGCCCAAGGCTGACCGGACCTCCAACCGGGTGTTGGTTTCTCAGCCCAAGGCTGACCGGACCTCCAACCGGGTGTTGGTTTCTCAGCCCAAGGCTAACCGGACCTCCAACCGGGTGTTGGTTTCTCAGCCAAAGCTGACCCGGACCTCCAACCGGGTGTTGGTTTCTCAGCCCAAAGCTGACCGGACCTCCGACCGGGATTATAAAAATTTCCCTTCTTAGCCAGAAGGCCGGGATAGGGCAATATGCTTGGAAAGTATGAATAGGCAAGGCGCGGCGTGCGACAGAGTCTGAGGCTTACCAGGGTCCCAACCTAGCAAGTTCAGACTCCCTCCAGGGTGTCCATTCCTGGGGCACATTGCACCATAACCCCCACACTTACTCAGTCCAATAGCCTCGATCCTGGTAGGGCCATGGTTTCCTCTAGATGGATATACTATCCTCCCAAAGTACTAACAAGCGCAACCTTCCAGTGTGCATTGCATCATTGTACTAAGGTGGCCGGAGCCTTAAACCACCTTTTCGAACGATACTACACTTGATCTTAGCCAAAAGGCCGAGAAGCGATAACCAGAATTGGTTTGGGCCTCGAGTGGCACCCTGGCCTATGCCGGACACATCTTAGGGAGAGAGAGCGAGAGGGAGACAAACCCACGCCTACACAAGACATTTTGTCACCCAAGCCAACCCTTGAAAAGGCTGCTTTGCAGAGCAAAAACAGGAAGAATGGTGCGTTTTGCAGCCGCCGCCCACTGCAATGAATCTGAATAACTCCTCCTTTTGGGCGCAAGCAACTCCCCTCCCCCTTGCAGTCTTTTCAATTCATGATACAAAAAGACGGACAGGACAGGTTGCCTGACTTTCCGTCACTGCCACCCTTTGCCATCCTTACCCGTAGAAAGCCCTTTCATCATCCCCAAACCCTAATCTTTTCCCTTCCCAGCCCCAAACCCTGCCCTCTGTACCCATCTCACCACCCGCATCCCTTCTCCTATCATCCCCCTACCACCCGAGAAAAAAAAAAAAAAAAAGCTTGCCCCCTCCTTCCACTAGCCCACCTCCCACCCAAAGAGAAACTTCTGCTGCGCAGCTAGCTTTCTAGGCAGCAGCGCTATTGTGATGTCAGCGGGGGGCATTGTGACAAGCCGCCAGTGTTCCGTCTCTTCATGTTGTGCACTGTTCAAACGGAAAATACATCAACAGGCAGACTACAGAAAAGCTTACTAACAAAGGTTAGAGGGGGGCTTTCTCAGAGGGCTTTTTACAGTTTGTCTATTCCCAATTAGCCGTTTAAGTGTACTTAATGAAAGTAGTAATTCTTTCATAGGCCGCCCATTCTTAGTATTTGACGTTCCTTATATTGCGGTATCAGGCTGCGCAGCAGGTTGCAAAACATTCATCACCCATGACTGTCCCCAATTGGGTTCAGAAGCTAAATGTCTATCATGACCTCTCTTTTAGAATGTCCAAGAGCAAGCAAACTCTTCCTCCAGGTGAGGGAGACAACAGCCCACTCAAGACATCATCATTGCTCAAAGAAAACCCCAAAAACCAATGCATGATAGGAATAAACAGGTAACTTTCTTTGGAGTAGAAGCGGAGAGATCGCACCAGATGCCAATTCTAGATCTTATCACACCTGTGGTCACTGCAGCAGCAGGTGAATCCACTTTGTCCAAAAGGGATCTATTCCATTCAATTGCAAATGATCTAGATAAGACAGAGAACAAGATACTGCAGCACGGGACATAGTCGAGTTGGTCAGGTTGAGTGGTGATGAGTTTGCTATTTGGATGAATAAAGAAAGTAAAAAGTGTGAAAGATAAAAAACAAAAGGAGGAAGTATTGAGGTGCATATGAAGACGTATGCTTTCTTCCAATTCATTAAATCGGGCTAATATGAATCAGGTGAATTGAGTTCTGCTTTTGGAAACTGGGTTAAGAAGGGGTGCACCGGTCCTGGAGGTACTGCAATACCAGGTCAATGCGTGGAGTGGACAGAGCAAGCTCTTTTTCCATCTCCCTGTTCTAAAAATCCATTTAATATATGGTCCCCAGATAGGGGACGTATCAGATATTAAACTGATAAGAACAGATTTTGATTTAATGAAGCTTTCCAAAGCACCGCAAAAAATGCATGACCGAAGTCACACCAAAAACAGTGCAAAGGCTAGGATTCGTGTGGACCCCTCCGTGAGGAGAGGGTCCCCAAAAATCAACCCCGTCCCTCCGAGCCAGAAGGCCACAGCAAGGGTCAGGGATCTTCGGTGCTCCCCCAAGCCGAAGCCTGGTTGAGCCTTGTCGTTGCTCCCAGCGTCCACCCAGGCATCTTACCCAAGTGGAGTAGAGAGCTACTAGTTGTTGGTTTCGCAGCCGAAACTGCCCGGACCGTCAACCGGTGTTGGTTTCTCAGCCCAAGGCTAACCGGACCTCCAACCGGGTGTTGGTTTCTCAGCCGAAGCTGACCCGGACCTCCAACCGGGTGTTGGTTTCTCAGCCGAAGCTGACCCGGACCTCCAACCGGGTGTTGGTTTCTCAGCCGAAGCTGACCCGGACCTCCAACCGGGTGTTGGTTTCTCAGCCCAAAGCTGAACGGACCTCCGACCATGATTATAAAAATTTCCCTTCCTAGCCAGAAGGCCGGGATAGAGCAATATGCTCAGAAAGTATGAAAGGGCAAGGTACGGTGTGCTACAGAGCCCAAGGCTTGCCGGGGTCCAAAGCCAGCAAGCTCAGACTCACTCCAGGGTCGTCAATCCTGGGGCACATTGCACCATAGCCCCCACACTTACTCAGTCTAATAGCCTCGATCCTGGTAGGGCCATGGTTTCCTCTAGATGGATATACTATCCTCCCAAAGTACTAACAAGCGCAACCTTCCAGTGTGCATTGCATCATTGTACTAAGGTGGCCGGAGCCTTAAACCACCTTTTCGAACGATACTACACTTGATCTTAGCCAAAAGGCCGAGAAGCGATAACCAGAATTGGTTTGGGCCTCGAGTGGCACCCTGGCCTATGCCGGACACATCTTAGGGAGAGAGAGCGAGAGGGAGACAAACCCACGCCTACACAAGACATTTTGTCACCCAAGCCAACCCTTGAAAAGGCTGCTTTGCAGAGCAAAAACAAGAAGAATGGTGCGTTTTGCAGCCGCCGCCCACTGCAATGAATCTGAATAACTCCTCCTTTTGGGCGCAAGCAACTCCCCTCCCCCTTGCAGTCTTTTCAATTCATGATACAAAAAGACGGACAGGACAGGTTGCCTGACTTTCCGTCACTGCCACCCTTTGCCATCCTTACCCGTAGAAAGCCCTTTCATCATCCCCAAACCCTAATCTTTTCCCTTCCCAGCCCCAAACCCTGCCCTCTGTACCCATCTCACCACCCGCATCCCTTCTCCTATCATCCCCCTACCACCCGAGAAAAAAAAAAAAAAAAAAGCTTGCCCCCTCCTTCCACTAGCCCACCTCCCACCCAAAGAGAAACTTCTGCTGCGCAGCTAGCTTTCTAGGCAGCAGCGCTATTGTGATGTCAGCGGGGGGCATTGTGACAAGCCGCCAGTGTTCCGTCTCTTCATGTTGTGCACTGTTCAAACGGAAAATACATCAACAGGCAGACTACAGAAAAGCTTACTAACAAAGGTTAGAGGGGGGCTTTCTCAGAGGGCTTTTTACAGTTTGTCTATTCCCAATTAGCCGTTTAAGTGTACTTATTGAAAGTAGTAATTCTTTCATAGGACGCCCATTCTTAGTATTTGACGTTCCTTATATTGCGGTATCAGGCTGCGCAGCAGGTTGCAAAACATTCATCACCCATGACTGTCCCCAATTGGGTTCAGAAGCTAAATGTCTATCATGACCTCTCTTTTAGAATGTCCAAGAGCAAGCAAACTCTTCCTCCAGGTGAGGGAGCCAACAGCCCACTCAAGACATCATCATTGCTCAAAGAAAACCCCAAAAACCAATGCATGATAGGAATAAACAGGTAACTTTCTTTGGAGTGGAAGCGGAGAGATCGCACCAGATGCCAATTCTAGATCTTATCACACCTGTGGTCACTGCAGCAGCAGGTGAATCCACTTTGTCCAAAAGGGATCTATTCCATTCAATTGCAAATGATCTAGATAAGACAGAGAACAAGATACTGCAGCACGGGACATAGTCGAGTTGGTCAGGTTGAGTGGTGATGAGTTTGCTATTTGGATGAATAAAGAAAGTAAAAAGTGTGAAAGATAAAAAACAAAAGGAGGAAGTATTGAGGTGCATATGAAGACGTATGCTTTCTTCCAATTCATTAAATCGGGCTAATATGAATCAGGTGAATTGAGTTCTGCTTTTGGAAACTGGGTTAAGAAGGGGTGCACCGGTCCTGGAGGTACTGCAATACCAGGTCAATGCGTGGAGTGGACAGAGCAAGCTCTTTTTCCATCTCCCTGTTCTAAAAATCCATTTAATATATGGTCCCCAGATAGGGGACGTATCAGATATTAAACTGATAAGAACAGATTTTGATTTAATGAAGCTTTCCAAAGCACCGCAAAAATGCATGACCGAAGTCACACCAAAAACAGTGCAAAGGCTAGGATTCGTGTGGACCCCTCCGTGAGAAGAGGATCCCCAAAAATCAACCCCGTCCCTCCGAGCCAGAAGGCCACAGCGAGGGTCAGGGATCTTCGGTGCTCCCCCAAGCCGAAGCCTGGTGGAGCTTTGTTGTTGCTCCCAGCGTCCACCGAGGCATCTTACCCAAGTGGAGTAGGGAGCTACTAGTCGTTCGTTTCGCAGCCGAGACTGCCCGGACCGTCAACCGGTGTTGGTTTCTCAGCCCAAGGCTGACCGGACCTCCAACCGGGTGTTGGTTTCTCAGCCCAAGGCTGACCGGACCTCCAACCGGGTGTTGGTTTCTCAGCCCAAGGCTAACCGGACCTCCAACCGGGTGTTGGTTTCTCAGCCAAAGCTGACCCGGACCTCCAACCGGGTGTTGGTTTCTCAGCCCAAAGCTGACCGGACCTCCGACCGGGATTATAAAAATTTCCCTTCTTAGCCAGAAGGCCGGGATAGGGCAATATGCTTGGAAAGTATGAATAGGCAAGGCGCGGCGTGCGACAGAGTCTGAGGCTTACCAGGGTCCCAACCTAGCAAGTTCAGACTCCCTCCAGGGTGTCCATTCCTGGGGCACATTGCACCATAACCCCCACACTTACTCAGTCCAATAGCCTCGATCCTGGTAGGGCCATGGTTTCCTCTAGATGGATATACTATCCTCCCAAAGTACTAACAAGCGCAACCTTCCAGTGTGCATTGCATCATTGTACTAAGGTGGCCGGAGCCTTAAACCACCTTTTCGAACGATACTACACTTGATCTTAGCCAAAAGGCCGAGAAGCGATAACCAGAATTGGTTTGGGCCTCGAGTGGCACCCTGGCCTATGCCGGACACATCTTAGGGAGAGAGAGCGAGAGGGAGACAAACCCACGCCTACACAAGACATTTTGTCACCCAAGCCAACCCTTGAAAAGGCTGCTTTGCAGAGCAAAAACAAGAAGAATGGTGCGTTTTGCAGCCGCCGCCCACTGCAATGAATCTGAATAACTCCTCCTTTTGGGCGCAAGCAACTCCCCTCCCCCTTGCAGTCTTTTCAATTCATGATACAAAAAGACGGACAGGACAGGTTGCCTGACTTTCCGTCACTGCCACCCTTTGCCATCCTTACCCGTAGAAAGCCCTTTCATCATCCCCAAACCCTAATCTTTTCCCTTCCCTTCCCAGCCCCAAACCCTGCCCTCTGTACCCATCTCACCACCCGCATCCCTTCTCCTATCATCCCCCTACCACCCGAGAAAAAAAAAAAAAAAAAGCTTGCCCCCTCCTTCCACTAGCCCACCTCCCACCCAAAGAGAAACTTCTGCTGCGCAGCTAGCTTTCTAGGCAGCAGCGCTATTGTGATGTCAGCGGGGGGCATTGTGACAAGCCGCCAGTGTTCCGTCTCTTCATGTTGTGCACTGTTCAAACGGAAAATACATCAACAGGCAGACTACAGAAAAGCTTACTAACAAAGGTTAGAGGGGGGCTTTCTCAGAGGGCTTTTTACAGTTTGTCTATTCCCAATTAGCCGTTTAAGTGTACTTAATGAAAGTAGTAATTCTTTCATAGGCCGCCCATTCTTAGTATTTGACGTTCCTTATATTGCGGTATCAGGCTGCGCAGCAGGTTGCAAAACATTCATCACCCATGACTGTCCCCAATTGGGTTCAGAAGCTAAATGTCTATCATGACCTCTCTTTTAGAATGTCCAAGAGCAAGCAAACTCTTCCTCCAGGTGAGGGAGCCAACAGCCCACTCAAGACATCATCATTGCTCAAAGAAAACCCCAAAAACCAATGCATGATAGGAATAAACAGGTAACTTTCTTTGGAGTGGAAGCGGAGAGATCGCACCAGATGCCAATTCTAGATCTTATCACACCTGTGGTCACTGCAGCAGCAGGTGAATCCACTTTGTCCAAAAGGGATCTATTCCATTCAATTGCAAATGATCTAGATAAGACAGAGAACAAGATACTGCAGCACGGGACATAGTCGAGTTGGTCAGGTTGAGTGGTGATGAGTTTGCTATTTGGATGAATAAAGAAAGTAAAAAGTGTGAAAGATAAAAAACAAAAGGAGGAAGTATTGAGGTGCATATGAAGACGTATGCTTTCTTCCAATTCATTAAATCGGGCTAATATGAATCAGGTGAATTGAGTTCTGCTTTTGGAAACTGGGTTAAGAAGGGGTGCACCGGTCCTGGAGGTACTGCAATACCAGGTCAATGCGTGGAGTGGACAGAGCAAGCTCTTTTTCCATCTCCCTGTTCTAAAAATCCATTTAATATATGGTCCCCAGATAGGGGACGTATCAGATATTAAACTGATAAGAACAGATTTTTTTTTTTTTTTTTTTGAAGGATGAGTTTGAAAATAATAAAGTGACCGCTTCTCGTTGCCCAGGTAACTGTCCGTCACAAGAGGGCTATGACATCCTACGATGCACACTCCCCCAAGGCCAGCAGTTGTGCAATACCCTGGCACCTTTCAGCACCAACCAAGGTAGTACCCTCCCAAACTACACTTGATCTTAGCCAAAAGGCCGAGAAGCGATAACCAGAATTGGTTTGGGCCTCGAGTGGCACCCTGGCCTATGCCGGACACATCTTAGGGAGAGAGAGCGAGAGGGAGACAAACCCACGCCTACACAAGACATTTTGTCACCCAAGCCAACCCTTGAAAAGGCTGCTTTGCAGAGCAAAAACAAGAAGAATGGTGCGTTTTGCAGCCGCCGCCCACTGCAATGAATCTGAATAACTCCTCCTTTTGGGCGCAAGCAACTCCCCTCCCCCTTGCAGTCTTTTCAATTCATGATACAAAAAGACGGACAGGACAGGTTGCCTGACTTTCCGTCACTGCCACCCTTTGCCATCCTTACCCGTAGAAAGCCCTTTCATCATCCCCAAACCCTAATCTTTTCCCTTCCCTTCCCAGCCCCAAACCCTGCCCTCTGTACCCATCTCACCACCCGCATCCCTTCTCCTATCATCCCCCTACCACCCGAGAAAAAAAAAAAAAAAAAAGCTTGCCCCCTCCTTCCACTAGCCCACCTCCCACCCAAAGAGAAACTTCTGCTGCGCAGCTAGCTTTCTAGGCAGCAGCGCTATTGTGATGTCAGCGGGGGGCATTGTGACAAGCCGCCAGTGTTCCGTCTCTTCATGTTGTGCACTGTTCAAACGGAAAATACATCAACAGGCAGACTACAGAAAAGCTTACTAACAAAGGTTAGAGGGGGGCTTTCTCAGAGGGCTTTTTACAGTTTGTCTATTCCCAATTAGCCGTTCAAGTGTACTTAATGAAAGTAGTAATTCTTTCATAGGCCGCCCATTCTTAGTATTTGACGTTCCTTATATTGCGGTATCAGGCTGCGCAGCAGGTTGCAAAACATTCATCACCCATGACTGTCCCCAATTGGGTTCAGAAGCTAAATGTCTATCATGACCTCTCTTTTAGAATGTCCAAGAGCAAGCAAACTCTTCCTCCAGGTGAGGGAGCCAACAGCCCACTCAAGACATCATCATTGCTCAAAGAAAACCCCAAAAACCAATGCATGATAGGAATAAACAGGTAACTTTCTTTGGAGTGGAAGCGGAGAGATCGCACCAGATGCCAATTCTAGATCTTATCACACCTGTGGTCACTGCAGCAGCAGGTGAATCCACTTTGTCCAAAAGGGATCTATTCCATTCAATTGCAAATGATCTAGATAAGACAGAGAACAAGATACTGCAGCACGGGACATAGTCGAGTTGGTCAGGTTGAGTGGTGATGAGTTTGCTATTTGGATGAATAAAGAAAGTAAAAAGTGTGAAAGATAAAAAACAAAAGGAGGAAGTATTGAGGTGCATATGAAGACGTATGCTTTCTTCCAATTCATTAAATCGGGCTAATATGAATCAGGTGAATTGAGTTCTGCTTTTGGAAACTGGGTTAAGAAGGGGTGCACCGGTCCTGGAGGTACTGCAATACCAGGTCAATGCGTGGAGTGGACAGAGCAAGCTCTTTTTCCATCTCCCTGTTCTAAAAATCCATTTAATATATGGTCCCCAGATAGGGGACGTATCAGATATTAAACTGATAAGAACAGATTTTTTTTTATTTTTTTTTTTTAAAACCATTCAGGTTAGTTAAAAACAAACATATCAAGTTTACAACTTTGCTGTTTATCCAAACTCATCACAATGGTTATATTCTTTTTTTAATTTTCCAAAAAGTATTGCAGTACATATCCAAAGAAAGTATCACAAAAAAACAGAAAATACTGAAAAACAGAGAATTTACCTCTTATTGATACTTCACCAAATAATGCCACTTTAAAACCTTCCATATGCCTTCAGCGTCCAATCCACCACCACCTCTACTCTTATCCCATTGGTAAATAACATAAAGTCTGGAAAGAATTAATCTTACACAGTCGTTAATAGGAACCACCTTCCTTTTAAAAAGTCCCAAATTTCTGACATCCCATAAGCTTTCCATCACACAAGCCATGATAAGCCACAAAATCCTCTTTTTAACACTCCCACACGCACCAATGCCAAACATAGCCACCCTCCAATTAATATGGTTCACACCAGCCAGCCCCTTACACAGGCCTCCTACACATTTCCACACACTATAGGCGTAATCACAGTCCCACATGACATGTCTCACGGTCTCACGGGCACCACATCCCTCCCGTGGACACACATCCGTTCTAATCAGGTCCCTTCTCTTCTGCACATCTCTCACAGGTAATATATCATGCAATGCCAACCACACAACATCCCTCTGCTTATTAGACATACCCGGTGTACTCAGTTTCTTCCATGCATCTGACACATCATTCCCTCTCAAATCATTAATATTACATTCTACCTCATTCGCTCTCATCCTTTTCATCACTCTCTTCGCTGCTCTGAACTCACTCATAGGTACAGCCAGCAAATCATTTTTTCTAATAAACCTCTCAATTATGTCGTACCAGACTGGACACTTGAACGACACAGGCACACGCGCATCCCTTTGTACCCAACACAAGCCATACAGCATCCAGCCCGCCATATACCTCACCATGTAGGCCCCTTTATTGTTCTTTCCCATTAGGATTACTACCGTCTTAATATAATGAAGACTAAGAAAGATTTCAATATTTGGAAAGTTTAAACCCCCATAATGACAGGCCTTGTATAAATGCTCTCTTTTTAATTTTTCCATTTTGCTCCCCCAAAAAAAGGTAAAAATCAGTTTCTCTACTCTTTTTATCTTTTTATATGGGGACGGGAAGACCCCAGAGATATAAAGGAGAATCGGCAGCACCACGGCCTTAATAATCAAAACTTTACCATTCAATGTCAGATCACGCATTCTCCAGAAGTTCAGTTTCCTCTCAATCCGCAATCCACATTCTTCCCAACTCTCCGTACCTCTCAGATCATCATTAAACAACACACCCAGCACTTTGATTGGACCATCCACACTTGTCACTCCGTCCATCTTAACACTACTATCACCAAAACACTTAAAACAACATTTATTCCAGTTGACTTTAAAAGCAGACGCGCCACAGAAGAAATCCAACAACAGCTTTACTCTAGTCATAGACGCAATACTCTCACTCACTATCACTACATCATCCATATAGCCAAGCACCTTCACATTCTTACCGCCACTACCAGGTATTAACATCCCTCTTATCAGTTTCTCACGCCTGATCATACATAACAAAGGCTCAATCACACTGACAAATAAAACAGGGGACATTGGACACCCCTGACGGACACCTGACTTGATCTGTACTTTCCCACTCAAACATCCATTCACTAAGAATTCACTTGTCACACCACCATACAGACATCTCACACCATCCAAGAACTTCTTAGGAAAACCCATACTATTCAAGACCTCAAACATAAAAACATGCGACACCCTATCAAACGCTTTCTCAAAATCAAGAGCCAACAACATGCACTTCTGCTTTCTAGTCTTACAGTCACCAATAACATCCCTCAACAACAACAAGTTATCACTGATGCTCCTTCCAGGCACAGCACACACTTGATCATCCTTTACAACCTTCCCAAGCACTTCACGCATACGATTAGCTAATAGTTTACTGAAAACCTTATAATCAGAATTCAGAAGCGTAATAGGCCTCCAATTCCCCAATTTACTCTTTTCCCCCTTCTTATGGATAAGTACCACTACCCCTTCTTTCATAGAGTCACACAGCATACCAGTTTCCCACATATACTTACATATCTCCGTCAGATCCGTGCCCATACACTCCCATGCTTTCACATATAGTTCAATTGGCAAGCCATCCTTTCCAGGAGTTTTATTCTTTTGTGCACTAAACACAACCTTTCTTACTTCATCCAGAACCACCTCATCACACAAATCCTCACACTCATCTTTGCCTAGTCTACACTCCATGCTAGCCAACACTTCAGTCATTAGACCAGAATCAATCCACTTCTCTCCATACAGTCTGCTGTAAAAGGCTTTCACCTCATCAATCACACTTTCACCAGTCACAGGAACATCATTCTCATCCACAATCACATCCATATCTACTTTCTTCCCATTCATTTTTTTAAAGAAATATCTGGTACATTTCTCATTCTTATCCAAATGTTCAACTTTCGTCCTATAGATAATTTCCTTACCCTTTTTCTCAATCAGACATTTCAACTCATTTTTTGCCTCCACCAACGAATCACTGACATCAATCCCAGACCTACTACACTTTTGTAGCCAATCAATCCGAGTATTCACATCTTTAAATTTATTACGATACATGGTAGCTTTTTTGTAGCCCCATTTCCTAAAAAAAGTTTTAATCTCCCCTTTAACCCAATCCCACCACTCTAACACACTTGCAAACCTATTTTTGTAGTACCCCCATCTTCGGTACTCTTCTTTAAACTCTTTCATCACTTTTGCATCCTCTAGCAATCTCACATTTAACTTCCATACAGCACCCCTCTTTACAGGTCCACCATCCCCTCTGAACACACCCTTCAAACATTCGTGGTCCGAAAAAGGAACAGCACACTGTTCAAACCTTACACACTCAATATTTTTAGAAAAAAACATACGGTCAATCCGTGATTCTATACCTCCTCTGTCCGCCTTGTACGTAGGTGGTGGTGGATTGCCCAGCTTTACAACAGCGGCATCTGAGAAAGAAAAATCAGAAATGATATGTAACAGCTTTTTCCCGGTTACATCCATATTACCTTCCGTCGTACAATTAAAATCCCCAACAAAAATAGTAGGCATTTTTCCTGGCAAAAATAAACCAACTTTCTCTAACAGAGCTAAACGATCTTCTTTTCTCGTAGGACAATATACATTAACAATCCTAACCCGCCACCCTCTATAGTTAATAATTGCAATGATACATCTCCCCACCTCCACTACTGTATAACTATCAAAAGAAAAGTCCTTGTTACCCAACAGAATCCCCACACCATCATTTTTATTTACAGACGAACCAGACCAAATGTGTTGTCCATGAGGCCAATCTTGATCCGTAGGAGCATCAAACAGTCCGCACTCCTGCAAACAAAAGATATCTGCACCTATTTTAGAAACATATTTGAGGATAGTAGCTCTTCTTCTTCTGGATTTAATTTGTCTCACATTCAAGGATAGGACATTACATGTAGTTTTGGGAGCCATGTTCTTACTAGTTTAACCAGGTAACCGTAAGCTGGCCATCTTCGCCTCAACCTTCTCCTTCTGGAGGCTGGCAGGGAGACACAAAGCAGTGAGTGTCTGCAACCTCCCCAAAAAAAATCATCAACTCCAGGTGAAAAGCTAATGTCAGGGTAGACCCGATCACTCAAAGGGCTTGCACTTGCAGTACTGACAGTGCTCCACCCCTTGTCTGCAAGCTTTAATTTCTTAGCAGCCATAAACTCCCCCTCCTCCGATGACCTGACTGCAGCTGAAGCAGAAAAATCCCCCTGCCCAGCTGGACTACCATCTTTGCTCACCAGAGACTTTGTTGTACCCCATGACAGCGCAGGGGACTTGCTCAAATCCTCCTCGATTTCCCCCTCGCCACAGGCAGCAGAGTGACAAGGGAGATCAGCTTCCAGCTCGGAGACCTCCATTCCTTGATCAGGTGGACATGGAGAGACTGCAGGAGCTTTATCCAAATCCTGAGCAGTAGTAACAGGGAGAAGAACAGGGTCATTAACAGCAACAGGGTGACTAGCAGCTGGTGCAGCCTTAACAGGAGCTACAGGGGCCGCTGCGACCACCTGAGCGTATAGCCTGGTCTTAGTGCGGTTCCTGCAGTCCCGATAGGCATGCCCGACTTCTCCACAAGCATTGCAAACAATGGGGTTGCTGCAATCCCTAGCCATGTGCCCCACCTGGTTACATTTCCTACAGGTTGCTTCATAAGGACACTTATCCTGAGTGTGACCAAAAACATTACATTTCCGGCAAAAATAAGGGGCATCTGGATAGAACAGGTAACCAGAATCTTTCCCAATATGAAAAGTAGAGGGAGGGTGGCGGAAACCCCCAGGGCCCTGAGGGTCCACCCCAAAACGCACAAAATATTTATGCTTGCCTGTCCAGAGTCCCTCCTTGTTGGTAATTTTGTGGGAGTACTGAACATAGCTGCAATGCTTCATCAGGAAGTCTGTGATTTCTGCCACATTAACAAAAGGGTTGTGCATAAACACCACTAAAGGAACATCGCCCTTAGAATAAAGCAGGGTAAAGTCAAGTCCACTCAGCAAAGAGTTAGTAGTATTCATTAACAAGGACCGATAAAGATTCTGGCAAGCGCCAATATGGGAAAGGACAAGCACATACCGTCCACTGCGTCTGAACTCCTGAAGACAAACGATCTCATTCTTCTTCACATCCAGGATGTCATATAGAACTTTGTTCACCAAGTATTCCAGATGGAAATGCTGCAACTTTTCCTCTGCGACATCAATACGGAAACCAAAACGAACCCGGGAATCCCCGGTCCCAGCAAAACGGACGGTGGCGCCCATCTTCAAAACACCTCCTGGATCACCAAGGGTTAACAGCCTCGCTCACTACCCCCAATAGCAGCATGTAGCCATTTAAGCTACAAGGCCAAGGGTAGCAATTGAGGACCGCCTGCTAAGACACACGATCCTAGCCAAAAGGCGTCGCCTTCTCGTTTCCTGCTCACTACCCCCAATAGCAGCATGTAGCCATTTAAGCTACAAGGCCAAGGGTAGCAATTGGGAACCTTCTGGCAAGACACTTGATCTTAGCCAAAAGGCCGAGAAGCGATAACCAGAATTGGTTTGGGCCTCGAGTGGCACCCTGGCCTATGCCGGACACATCTTAGGGAGAGAGAGCGAGAGGGAGACAAACCCACGCCTACACAAGACATTTTGTCACCCAAGCCAACCCTTGAAAAGGCTGCTTTGCAGAGCAAAAACAAGAAGAATGGTGCGTTTTGCAGCCGCCGCCCACTGCAATGAATCTGAATAACTCCTCCTTTTGGGCGCAAGCAACTCCCCTCCCCCTTGCAGTCTTTTCAATTCATGATACAAAAAGACGGACAGGACAGGTTGCCTGACTTTCCGTCACTGCCACCCTTTGCCATCCTTACCCGTAGAAAGCCCTTTCATCATCCCCAAACCCTAATCTTTTCCCTTCCCTTCCCAGCCCCAAACCCTGCCCTCTGTACCCATCTCACCACCCGCATCCCTTCTCCTATCATCCCCCTACCACCCGAGAAAAAAAAAAAAAAAAAAGCTTGCCCCCTCCTTCCACTAGCCCACCTCCCACCCAAAGAGAAACTTCTGCTGCGCAGCTAGCTTTCTAGGCAGCAGCGCTATTGTGATGTCAGCGGGGGGCATTGTGACAAGCCGCCAGTGTTCCGTCTCTTCATGTTGTGCACTGTTCAAACGGAAAATACATCAACAGGCAGACTACAGAAAAGCTTACTAACAAAGGTTAGAGGGGGGCTTTCTCAGAGGGCTTTTTACAGTTTGTCTATTCCCAATTAGCCGTTTAAGTGTACTTAATGAAAGTAGTAATTCTTTCATAGGCCGCCCATTCTTAGTATTTGACGTTCCTTATATTGCGGTATCAGGCTGCGCAGCAGGTTGCAAAACATTCATCACCCATGACTGTCCCCAATTGGGTTCAGAAGCTAAATGTCTATCATGACCTCTCTTTTAGAATGTCCAAGAGCAAGCAAACTCTTCCTCCAGGTGAGGGAGCCAACAGCCCACTCAAGACATCATCATTGCTCAAAGAAAACCCCAAAAACCAATGCATGATAGGAATAAACAGGTAACTTTCTTTGGAGTGGAAGCGGAGAGATCGCACCAGATGCCAATTCTAGATCTTATCACACCTGTGGTCACTGCAGCAGCAGGTGAATCCACTTTGTCCAAAAGGGATCTATTCCATTCAATTGCAAATGATCTAGATAAGACAGAGAACAAGATACTGCAGCACGGGACATAGTCGAGTTGGTCAGGTTGAGTGGTGATGAGTTTGCTATTTGGATGAATAAAGAAAGTAAAAAGTGTGAAAGATAAAAAACAAAAGGAGGAAGTATTGAGGTGCATATGAAGACGTATGCTTTCTTCCAATTCATTAAATCGGGCTAATATGAATCAGGTGAATTGAGTTCTGCTTTTGGAAACTGGGTTAAGAAGGGGTGCACCGGTCCTGGAGGTACTGCAATACCAGGTCAATGCGTGGAGTGGACAGAGCAAGCTCTTTTTCCATCTCCCTGTTCTAAAAATCCATTTAATATATGGTCCCCAGATAGGGGACGTATCAGATATTAAACTGATAAGAACAGATTTTTGATTTAATGAAGCTTTCCAAAGCACCGCAAAAATGCATGACCGAAGTCACACCAAAAACAGTGCAAAGGCTAGGATTCGTGTGGACCCCTCCGTGAGAAGAGGATCCCCAAAAATCAACCGCGTCCCTCCGAGCCAGAAGGCCACAGCGAGGGTCAGGGATCTTCGGTGCTCCCCCAAGCCGAAGCCTGGTTGAGCCTTGTTGTTGCTCCCAGCGTCCACCGAGGCATCTTACCCAAGTGGAGTAGGGAGCTACTAGTCGTTGGTTTCGCAGCCGAGACTGCCCGGACCGTCAACCGGTGTTGGTTTCTCAGCCCAAGGCTGACCGGACCTCCAACCGGGTGTTGGTTTCTCAGCCCAAGGCTGACCGGACCTCCAACCGGGTGTTGGTTTCTCAGCCCAAGGCTAACTGGACCTCCAACCGGGTGTTGGTTTCTCAGCCAAAGCTGACCCGGACCTCCAACCGGGTGTTGGTTTCTCAGCCCAAAGCTGACCGGACCTCCGACCGGGATTATAAAAATTTCCCTTCTTAGCCAGAAGGCCGGGATAGGGCAATATGCTTGGAAAGTATGAATAGGCAAGGCGCGGCGTGCGACAGAGTCTGAGGCTTACCAGGGTCCCAACCTAGCAAGTTCAGACTCCCTCCAGGGTGTCCATTCCTGGGGCACATTGCACCATAACCCCCACACTTACTCAGTCTAATAGCCTCGATCCTGGTAGGGCCATGGTTTCCTCTAGATGGATATACTATCCTCCCAAAGTACTAACAAGCGCAACCTTCCTACACTTGATCTTAGCCAAAAGGCCGAGAAGCGATAACCAGAATTGGTTTGGGCCTCGAGTGGCACCCTGGCCTATGCCGGACACATCTTAGGGAGAGAGAGCGAGAGGGAGACAAACCCACGCCTACACAAGACATTTTGTCACCCAAGCCAACCCTTGAAAAGGCTGCTTTGCAGAGCAAAAACAAGAAGAATGGTGCGTTTTGCAGCCGCCGCCCACTGCAATGAATCTGAATAACTCCTCCTTTTGGGCGCAAGCAACTCCCCTCCCCCTTGCAGTCTTTTCAATTCATGATACAAAAAGACGGACAGGACAGGTTGCCTGACTTTCCGTCACTGCCACCCTTTGCCATCCTTACCCGTAGAAAGCCCTTTCATCATCCCCAAACCCTAATCTTTTCCCTTCCCTTCCCAGCCCCAAACCCTGCCCTCTGTACCCATCTCACCACCCGCATCCCTTCTCCTATCATCCCCCTACCACCCGAGAAAAAAAAAAAAAAAAAAGCTTGCCCCCTCCTTCCACTAGCCCACCTCCCACCCAAAGAGAAACTTCTGCTGCGCAGCTAGCTTTCTAGGCAGCAGCGCTATTGTGATGTCAGCGGGGGGCATTGTGACAAGCCGCCAGTGTTCCGTCTCTTCATGTTGTGCACTGTTCAAACGGAAAATACATCAACAGGCAGACTACAGAAAAGCTTACTAACAAAGGTTAGAGGGGGGCTTTCTCAGAGGGCTTTTTACAGTTTGTCTATTCCCAATTAGCCGTTTAAGTGTACTTAATGAAAGTAGTAATTCTTTCATAGGCCGCCCATTCTTAGTATTTGACGTTCCTTATATTGCGGTATCAGGCTGCGCAGCAGGTTGCAAAACATTCATCACCCATGACTGTCCCCAATTGGGTTCAGAAGCTAAATGTCTATCATGACCTCTCTTTTAGAATGTCCAAGAGCAAGCAAACTCTTCCTCCAGGTGAGGGAGCCAACAGCCCACTCAAGACATCATCATTGCTCAAAGAAAACCCCAAAAACCAATGCATGATAGGAATAAACAGGTAACTTTCTTTGGAGTGGAAGCGGAGAGATCGCACCAGATGCCAATTCTAGATCTTATCACACCTGTGGTCACTGCAGCAGCAGGTGAATCCACTTTGTCCAAAAGGGATCTATTCCATTCAATTGCAAATGATCTAGATAAGACAGAGAACAAGATACTGCAGCACGGGACATAGTCGAGTTGGTCAGGTTGAGTGGTGATGAGTTTGCTATTTGGATGAATAAAGAAAGTAAAAAGTGTGAAAGATAAAAAACAAAAGGAGGAAGTATTGAGGTGCATATGAAGACGTATGCTTTCTTCCAATTCATTAAATCGGGCTAATATGAATCAGGTGAATTGAGTTCTGCTTTTGGAAACTGGGTTAAGAAGGGGTGCACCGGTCCTGGAGGTACTGCAATACCAGGTCAATGCGTGGAGTGGACAGAGCAAGCTCTTTTTCCATCTCCCTGTTCTAAAAATCCATTTAATATATGGTCCCCAGATAGGGGACGTATCAGATATTAAACTGATAAGAACAGATACTACACTTGATCTTAGCCAAAAGGCCGAGAAGCGATAACCAGAATTGGTTTGGGCCTCGAGTGGCACCCTGGCCTATGCCGGACACATCTTAGGGAGAGAGAGCGAGAGGGAGACAAACCCACGCCTACACAAGACATTTTGTCACCCAAGCCAACCCTTGAAAAGGCTGCTTTGCAGAGCAAAAACAAGAAGAATGGTGCGTTTTGCAGCCGCCGCCCACTGCAATGAATCTGAATAACTCCTCCTTTTGGGCGCAAGCAACTCCCCTCCCCCTTGCAGTCTTTTCAATTCATGATACAAAAAGACGGACAGGACAGGTTGCCTGACTTTCCGTCACTGCCACCCTTTGCCATCCTTACCCGTAGAAAGCCCTTTCATCATCCCCAAACCCTAATCTTTTCCCTTCCCTTCCCAGCCCCAAACCCTGCCCTCTGTACCCATCTCACCACCCGCATCCCTTCTCCTATCATCCCCCTACCACCCGAGAAAAAAAAAAAAAAAAAAGCTTGCCCCCTCCTTCCACTAGCCCACCTCCCACCCAAAGAGAAACTTCTGCTGCGCAGCTAGCTTTCTAGGCAGCAGCGCTATTGTGATGTCAGCGGGGGGCATTGTGACAAGCCGCCAGTGTTCCGTCTCTTCATGTTGTGCACTGTTCAAACGGAAAATACATCAACAGGCAGACTACAGAAAAGCTTACTAACAAAGGTTAGAGGGGGGCTTTCTCAGAGGGCTTTTTACAGTTTGTCTATTCCCAATTAGCCGTTTAAGTGTACTTAATGAAAGTAGTAATTCTTTCATAGGCCGCCCATTCTTAGTATTTGACGTTCCTTATATTGCGGTATCAGGCTGCGCAGCAGGTTGCAAAACATTCATCACCCATGACTGTCCCCAATTGGGTTCAGAAGCTAAATGTCTATCATGACCTCTCTTTTAGAATGTCCAAGAGCAAGCAAACTCTTCCTCCAGGTGAGGGAGCCAACAGCCCACTCAAGACATCATCATTGCTCAAAGAAAACCCCAAAAACCAATGCATGATAGGAATAAACAGGTAACTTTCTTTGGAGTGGAAGCGGAGAGATCGCACCAGATGCCAATTCTAGATCTTATCACACCTGTGGTCACTGCAGCAGCAGGTGAATCCACTTTGTCCAAAAGGGATCTATTCCATTCAATTGCAAATGATCTAGATAAGACAGAGAACAAGATACTGCAGCACGGGACATAGTCGAGTTGGTCAGGTTGAGTGGTGATGAGTTTGCTATTTGGATGAATAAAGAAAGTAAAAAGTGTGAAAGATAAAAAACAAAAGGAGGAAGTATTGAGGTGCATATGAAGACGTATGCTTTCTTCCAATTCATTAAATCGGGCTAATATGAATCAGGTGAATTGAGTTCTGCTTTTGGAAACTGGGTTAAGAAGGGGTGCACCGGTCCTGGAGGTACTGCAATACCAGGTCAATGCGTGGTGTGGACAGAGCAAGCTCTTTTTCCATCTCCCTGTTCTAAAAATCCATTTAATATATGGTCCCCAGATAGGGGACGTATCAGATATTAAACTGATAAGAACAGATACTACACTTGATCTTAGCCAAAAGGCCGAGAAGCGATAACCAGAATTGGTTTGGGCCTCGAGTGGCACCCTGGCCTATGCCGGACACATCTTAGGGAGAGAGAGCGAGAGGGAGACAAACCCACGCCTACACAAGACATTTTGTCACCCAAGCCAACCCTTGAAAAGGCTGCTTTGCAGAGCAAAAACAAGAAGAATGGTGCGTTTTGCAGCCGCCGCCCACTGCAATGAATCTGAATAACTCCTCCTTTTGGGCGCAAGCAACTCCCCTCCCCCTTGCAGTCTTTTCAATTCATGATACAAAAAGACGGACAGGACAGGTTGCCTGACTTTCCGTCACTGCCACCCTTTGCCATCCTTACCCGTAGAAAGCCCTTTCATCATCCCCAAACCCTAATCTTTTTCCTTCCCTTCCCAGCCCCAAACCCTGCCCTCTGTACCCATCTCACCACCCGCATCCCTTCTCCTATCATCCCCCTACCACCCGAGAAAAAAAAAAAAAAAAAAGCTTGCCCCCTCCTTCCACTAGCCCACCTCCCACCCAAAGAGAAACTTCTGCTGCGCAGCTAGCTTTCTAGGCAGCAGCGCTATTGTGATGTCAGCGGGGGGCATTGTGACAAGCCGCCAGTGTTCCGTCTCTTCATGTTGTGCACTGTTCAAACGGAAAATACATCAACAGGCAGACTACAGAAAAGCTTACTAACAAAGGTTAGAGGGGGGCTTTCTCAGAGGGCTTTTTACAGTTTGTCTATTCCCAATTAGCCGTTTAAGTGTACTTAATGAAAGTAGTAATTCTTTCATAGGCCGCCCATTCTTAGTATTTGACGTTCCTTATATTGCGGTATCAGGCTGCGCAGCAGGTTGCAAAACATTCATCACCCATGACTGTCCCCAATTGGGTTCAGAAGCTAAATGTCTATCATGACCTCTCTTTTAGAATGTCCAAGAGCAAGCAAACTCTTCCTCCAGGTGAGGGAGCCAACAGCCCACTCAAGACATCATCATTGCTCAAAGAAAACCCCAAAAACCAATGCATGATAGGAATAAACAGGTAACTTTCTTTGGAGTGGAAGCGGAGAGATCGCACCAGATGCCAATTCTAGATCTTATCACACCTGTGGTCACTGCAGCAGCAGGTGAATCCACTTTGTCCAAAAGGGATCTATTCCATTCAATTGCAAATGATCTAGATAAGACAGAGAACAAGATACTGCAGCACGGGACATAGTCGAGTTGGTCAGGTTGAGTGGTGATGAGTTTGCTATTTGGATGAATAAAGAAAGTAAAAAGTGTGAAAGATAAAAAACAAAAGGAGGAAGTATTGAGGTGCATATGAAGACGTATGCTTTCTTCCAATTCATTAAATCGGGCTAATATGAATCAGGTGAATTGAGTTCTGCTTTTGGAAACTGGGTTAAGAAGGGGTGCACCGGTCCTGGAGGTACTGCAATACCAGGTCAATGCGTGGAGTGGACAGAGCAAGCTCTTATTCCATCTCCCTGTTCTAAAAATCCATTTAATATATGGTCCCCAGATAGGGGACGTATCAGATATTAAACTGATAAGAACAGATTTTTTTTTTTTTTTTTTTTTTTTTTTGAAGGATGAGTTTGAAAATAATAAAGTGACCGCCTCTCGTTGCCCAGGTAACTGTCCGTCACAAGAGAGCTATGACATCCTACGATGCACACTCCCCCAAGGCCAGCAGTTGTGCAATACCCTGGCACCTTTCAGCACCAACCAAGGTAGTACCCTCCCAAACTACACTTGATCTTAGCCAAAAGGCCGAGAAGCGATAACCAGAATTGGTTTGGGCCTCGAGTGGCACCCTGGCCTATGCCGGACACATCTTAGGGAGAGAGAGCGAGAGGGAGACAAACCCACGCCTACACAAGACATTTTGTCACCCAAGCCAACCCTTGAAAAGGCTGCTTTGCAGAGCAAAAACAAGAAGAATGGTGCGTTTTGCAGCCGCCGCCCACTGCAATGAATCTGAATAACTCCTCCTTTTGGGCGCAAGCAACTCCCCTCCCCCTTGCAGTCTTTTCAATTCATGATACAAAAAGACGGACAGGACAGGTTGCCTGACTTTCCGTCACTGCCACCCTTTGCCATCCTTACCCGTAGAAAGCCCTTTCATCATCCCCAAACCCTAATCTTTTCCCTTCCCTTCCCAGCCCCAAACCCTGCCCTCTGTACCCATCTCACCACCCGCATCCCTTCTCCTATCATCCCCCTACCACCCGAGAAAAAAAAAAAAAAAAAAGCTTGCCCCCTCCTTCCACTAGCCCACCTCCCACCCAAAGAGAAACTTCTGCTGCGCAGCTAGCTTTCTAGGCAGCAGCGCTATTGTGATGTCAGCGGGGGGCATTGTGACAAGCCGCCAGTGTTCCGTCTCTTCATGTTGTGCACTGTTCAAACGGAAAATACATCAACAGGCAGACTACAGAAAAGCTTACTAACAAAGGTTAGAGGGGGGCTTTCTCAGAGGGCTTTTTACAGTTTGTCTATTCCCAATTAGCCGTTTAAGTGTACTTAATGAAAGTAGTAATTCTTTCATAGGCCGCCCATTCTTAGTATTTGACGTTCCTTATATTGCGGTATCAGGCTGCGCAGCAGGTTGCAAAACATTCATCACCCATGACTGTCCCCAATTGGGTTCAGAAGCTAAATGTCTATCATGACCTCTCTTTTAGAATGTCCAAGAGCAAGCAAACTCTTCCTCCAGGTGAGGGAGCCAACAGCCCACTCAAGACATCATCATTGCTCAAAGAAAACCCCAAAAACCAATGCATGATAGGAATAAACAGGTAACTTTCTTTGGAGTAGAAGCGGAGAGATCGCACCAGATGCCAATTCTAGATCTTATCACACCTGTGGTCACTGCAGCAGCAGGTGAATCCACTTTGTCCAAAAGGGATCTATTCCATTCAATTGCAAATGATCTAGATAAGACAGAGAACAAGATACTGCAGCACGGGACATAGTCGAGTTGGTCAGGTTGAGTGGTGATGAGTTTGCTATTTGGATGAATAAAGAAAGTAAAAAGTGTGAAAGATAAAAAACAAAAGGAGGAAGTATTGAGGTGCATATGAAGACGTATGCTTTCTTCCAATTCATTAAATCGGGCTAATATGAATCAGGTGAATTGAGTTCTGCTTTTGGAAACTGGGTTAAGAAGGGGTGCACCGGTCCTGGAGGTACTGCAATACCAGGTCAATGCGTGGAGTGGACAGAGCAAGCTCTTTTTCCATCTCCCTGTTCTAAAAATCCATTTAATATATGGTCCCCAGATAGGGGACGTATCAGATATTAAACTGATAAGAACAGATACTACACTTGATCTTAGCCAAAAGGCCGAGAAGCGATAACCAGAATTGGTTTGGGCCTCGAGTGGCACCCTGGCCTATGCCGGACACATCTTAGGGAGAGAGAGCGAGAGGGAGACAAACCCACGCCTACACAAGACATTTTGTCACCCAAGCCAACCCTTGAAAAGGCTGCTTTGCAGAGCAAAAACAAGAAGAATGGTGCGTTTTGCAGCCGCCGCCCACTGCAATGAATCTGAATAACTCCTCCTTTTGGGCGCAAGCAACTCCCCTCCCCCTTGCAGTCTTTTCAATTCATGATACAAAAAGACGGACAGGACAGGTTGCCTGACTTTCCGTCACTGCCACCCTTTGCCATCCTTACCCGTAGAAAGCCCTTTCATCATCCCCAAACCCTAATCTTTTCCCTTCCCTTCCCAGCCCCAAACCCTGCCCTCTGTACCCATCTCACCACCCGCATCCCTTCTCCTATCATCCCCCTACCATCCGAGAAAAAAAAAAAAAAAAAAGCTTGCCCCCTCCTTCCACTAGCCCACCTCCCACCCAAAGAGAAACTTCTGCTGCGCAGCTAGCTTTCTAGGCAGCAGCGCTATTGTGATGTCAGCGGGGGGCATTGTGACAAGCCGCCAGTGTTCCGTCTCTTCATGTTGTGCACTGTTCAAACGGAAAATACATCAACAGGCAGACTACAGAAAAGCTTACTAACAAAGGTTAGAGGGGGGCTTTCTCAGAGGGCTTTTTACAGTTTGTCTATTCCCAATTAGCCGTTTAAGTGTACTTAATGAAAGTAGTAATTCTTTCATAGGCCGCCCATTCTTAGTATTTGACGTTCCTTATATTGCGGTATCAGGCTGCGCAGCAGGTTGCAAAACATTCATCACCCATGACTGTCCCCAATTGGGTTCAGAAGCTAAATGTCTATCATGACCTCTCTTTTAGAATGTCCAAGAGCAAGCAAACTCTTCCTCCAGGTGAGGGAGCCAACAGCCCACTCAAGACATCATCATTGCTCAAAGAAAACCCCAAAAACCAATGCATAATAGGAATAAACAGGTAACTTTCTTTGGAGTGGAAGCGGAGAGATCGCACCAGATGCCAATTCTAGATCTTATCACACCTGTGGTCACTGCAGCAGCAGGTGAATCCACTTTGTCCAAAAGGGATCTATTCCATTCAATTGCAAATGATCTAGATAAGACAGAGAACAAGATACTGCAGCACGGGACATAGTCGAGTTGGTCAGGTTGAGTGGTGATGAGTTTGCTATTTGGATGAATAAAGAAAGTAAAAAGTGTGAAAGATAAAAAACAAAAGGAGGAAGTATTGAGGTGCATATGAAGACGTATGCTTTCTTCCAATTCATTAAATCGGGCTAATATGAATCAGGTGAATTGAGTTCTGCTTTTGGAAACTGGGTTAAGAAGGGGTGCACCGGTCCTGGAGGTACTGCAATACCAGGTCAATGCGTGGAGTGGACAGAGCAAGCTCTTTTTCCATCTCCCTGTTCTAAAAATCCATTTAATATATGGTCCCCAGATAGGGGACGTATCAGATATTAAACTGATAAGAACAGATTTTTTTTTTTTTTTTTTTTTTTTTTGAAGGATGAGTTTGAAAATAATAAAGTGACCGCCTCTCGTTGCCCAGGTAACTGTCCGTCACAAGAGAGCTATGACATCCTACGATGCACACTCCCCCAAGGCCAGCAGTTGTGCAATACCCTGGCACCTTTCAGCACCAACCAAGGTAGTACCCTCCCAAACTACACTTGATCTTAGCCAAAAGGCCGAGAAGCGATAACCAGAATTGGTTTGGGCCTCGAGTGGCACCCTGGCCTATGCCGGACACATCTTAGGGAGAGAGAGCGAGAGGGAGACAAACCCACGCCTACACAAGACATTTTGTCACCCAAGCCAACCCTTGAAAAGGCTGCTTTGCAGAGCAAAAACAAGAAGAATGGTGCGTTTTGCAGCCGCCGCCCACTGCAATGAATCTGAATAACTCCTCCTTTTGGGCGCAAGCAACTCCCCTCCCCCTTGCAGTCTTTTCAATTCATGATACAAAAAGACGGACAGGACAGGTTGCCTGACTTTCCGTCACTGGCACCCTTTGCCATCCTTACCCGTAGAAAGCCCTTTCATCATCCCCAAACCCTAATCTTTTCCCTTCCCTTCCCAGCCCCAAACCCTGCCCTCTGTACCCATCTCACCACCCGCATCCCTTCTCCTATCATCCCCCTACCACCCGAGAAAAAAAAAAAAGCTTGCCCCCTCCTTCCACTAGCCCACCTCCCACCCAAAGAGAAACTTCTGCTGCGCAGCTAGCTTTCTAGGCAGCAGCGCTATTGTGATGTCAGCGGGGGGCATTGTGACAAGCCGCCAGTGTTCCGTCTCTTCATGTTGTGCACTGTTCAAACGGAAAATACATCAACAGGCAGACTACAGAAAAGCTTACTAACAAAGGTTAGAGGGGGGCTTTCTCAGAGGGCTTTTTACAGTTTGTCTATTCCCAATTAGCCGTTTAAGTGTACTTAATGAAAGTAGTAATTCTTTCATAGGCCGCCCATTCTTAGTATTTGACGTTCCTTATATTGCGGTATCAGGCTGCGCAGCAGGTTGCAAAACATTCATCACCCATGACTGTCCCCAATTGGGTTCAGAAGCTAAATGTCTATCATGACCTCTCTTTTAGAATGTCCAAGAGCAAGCAAACTCTTCCTCCAGGTGAGGGAGCCAACAGCCCACTCAAGACATCATCATTGCTCAAAGAAAACCCCAAAAACCAATGCATGATAGGAATAAACAGGTAACTTTCTTTGGAGTGGAAGCGGAGAGATCGCACCAGATGCCAATTCTAGATCTTATCACACCTGTGGTCACTGCAGCAGCAGGTGAATCCACTTTGTCCAAAAGGGATCTATTCCATTCAATTGCAAATGATCTAGATAAGACAGAGAACAAGATACTGCAGCACGGGACATAGTCGAGTTGCTCAGGTTGAGTGGTGATGAGTTTGCTATTTGGATGAATAAAGAAAGTAAAAAGTGTGAAAGATAAAAAACAAAAGGAGGAAGTATTGAGGTGCATATGAAGACGTATGCTTTCTTCCAATTCATTAAATCGGGCTAATATGAATCAGGTGAATTGAGTTCTGCTTTTGGAAACTGGGTTAAGAAGGGGTGCACCGGTCCTGGAGGTACTGCAATACCAGGTCAATGCGTGGAGTGGACAGAGCAAGCTCTTTTTCCATCTCCCTGTTCTAAAAATCCATTTAATATATGGTCCCCAGATAGGGGACGTATCAGATATTAAACTGATAAGAACAGATACTACACTTGATCTTAGCCAAAAGGCCGAGAAGCGATAACCAGAATTGGTTTGGGCCTCGAGTGGCACCCTGGCCTATGCCGGACACATCTTAGGGAGAGAGAGCGAGAGGGAGACAAACCCACGCCTACACAAGACATTTTGTCACCCAAGCCAACCCTTGAAAAGGCTGCTTTGCAGAGCAAAAACAAGAAGAATGGTGCGTTTTGCAGCCGCCGCCCACTGCAATGAATCTGAATAACTCCTCCTTTTGGGCGCAAGCAACTCCCCTCCCCCTTGCAGTCTTTTCAATTCATGATACAAAAAGACGGACAGGACAGGTTGCCTGACTTTCCGTCACTGCCACCCTTTGCCATCCTTACCCGTAGAAAGCCCTTTCATCATCCCCAAACCCTAATCTTTTCCCTTCCCTTCCCAGCCCCAAACCCTGCCCTCTGTACCCATCTCACCACCCGCATCCCTTCTCCTATCATCCCCCTACCACCCGAGAAAAAAAAAAAAAAAAAAGCTTGCCCCCTCCTTCCACTAGCCCACCTCCCACCCAAAGAGAAACTTCTGCTGCGCAGCTAGCTTTCTAGGCAGCAGCGCTATTGTGATGTCAGCGGGGGGCATTGTGACAAGCCGCCAGTGTTCCGTCTCTTCATGTTGTGCACTGTTCAAACGGAAAATACATCAACAGGCAGACTACAGAAAAGCTTACTAACAAAGGTTAGAGGGGGGCTTTCTCAGAGGGCTTTTTACAGTTTGTCTATTCCCAATTAGCCGTTTAAGTGTACTTAATGAAAGTAGTAATTCTTTCATAGGCCGCCCATTCTTAGTATTTGACGTTCCTTATATTGCGGTATCAGGCTGCGCAGCAGGTTGCAAAACATTCATCACCCATGACTGTCCCCAATTGGGTTCAGAAGCTAAATGTCTATCATGACCTCTCTTTTAGAATGTCCAAGAGCAAGCAAACTCTTCCTCCAGGTGAGGGAGCCAACAGCCCACTCAAGACATCATCATTGCTCAAAGAAAACCCCAAAAACCAATGCATAATAGGAATAAACAGGTAACTTTCTTTGGAGTGGAAGCGGAGAGATCGCACCAGATGCCAATTCTAGATCTTATCACACCTGTGGTCACTGCAGCAGCAGGTGAATCCACTTTGTCCAAAAGGGATCTATTCCATTCAATTGCAAATGATCTAGATAAGACAGAGAACAAGATACTGCAGCACGGGACATAGTCGAGTTGGTCAGGTTGAGTGGTGATGAGTTTGCTATTTGGATGAATAAAGAAAGTAAAAAGTGTGAAAGATAAAAAACAAAAGGAGGAAGTATTGAGGTGCATATGAAGACGTATGCTTTCTTCCAATTCATTAAATCGGGCTAATATGAATCAGGTGAATTGAGTTCTGCTTTTGGAAACTGGGTTAAGAAGGGGTGCACCGGTCCTGGAGGTACTGCAATACCAGGTCAATGCGTGGAGTGGACAGAGCAAGCTCTTTTTCCATCTCCCTGTTCTAAAAATCCATTTAATATATGGTCCCCAGATAGGGGACGTATCAGATATTAAACTGATAAGAACAGATTTTTTTTTTTTTTTTTTGAAGGATGAGTTTGAAAATAATAAAGTGACCGCCTCTCGTTGCCCAGGTAACCGTCCGTCACAAGAGGGCTATGACATCCTACGATGCACACTCCCCCAAGGTCAGCAGTTGTGCAATACCCTGGCACCTTTCAGCACCAACCAAGGTAGTACCCTCCCAAACTACACTTGATCTTAGCCAAAAGGCCGAGAAGCGATAACCAGAATTGGTTTGGGCCTCGAGTGGCACCCTGGCCTATGCCGGACACATCTTAGGGAGAGAGAGCGAGAGGGAGACAAACCCACGCCTACACAAGACATTTTGTCACCCAAGCCAACCCTTGAAAAGGCTGCTTTGCAGAGCAAAAACAAGAAGAATGGTGCGTTTTGCAGCCGCCGCCCACTGCAATGAATCTGAATAACTCCTCCTTTTGGGCGCAAGCAACTCCCCTCCCCCTTGCAGTCTTTTCAATTCATGATACAAAAAGACGGACAGGACAGGTTGCCTGACTTTCCGTCACTGCCACCCTTTGCCATCCTTACCCGTAGAAAGCCCTTTCATCATCCCCAAACCCTAATCTTTTCCCTTCCCTTCCCAGCCCCAAACCCTGCCCTCTGTACCCATCTCACCACCCGCATCCCTTCTCCTATCATCCCCCTACCACCCGAGAAAAAAAAAAAAAAAAAAGCTTGCCCCCTCCTTCCACTAGCCCACCTCCCACCCAAAGAGAAACTTCTGCTGCGCAGCTAGCTTTCTAGGCAGCAGCGCTATTGTGATGTCAGCGGGGGGCATTGTGACAAGCCGCCAGTGTTCCGTCTCTTCATGTTGTGCACTGTTCAAACGGAAAATACATCAACAGGCAGACTACAGAAAAGCTTACTAACAAAGGTTAGAGGGGGGCTTTCTCAGAGGGCTTTTTACAGTTTGTCTATTCCCAATTAGCCGTTTAAGTGTACTTAATGAAAGTAGTAATTCTTTCATAGGCCGCCCATTCTTAGTATTTGACGTTCCTTATATTGCGGTATCAGGCTGCGCAGCAGGTTGCAAAACATTCATCACCCATGACTGTCCCCAATTGGGTTCAGAAGCTAAATGTCTATCATGACCTCTCTTTTAGAATGTCCAAGAGCAAGCAAACTCTTCCTCCAGGTGAGGGAGCCAACAGCCCACTCAAGACATCATCATTGCTCAAAGAAAACCCCAAAAACCAATGCATGATAGGAATAAACAGGTAACTTTCTTTGGAGTGGAAGCGGAGAGATCGCACCAGATGCCAATTCTAGATCTTATCACACCTGTGGTCACTGCAGCAGCAGGTGAATCCACTTTGTCCAAAAGGGATCTATTCCATTCAATTGCAAA
Source organism: Anomaloglossus baeobatrachus (assembly GCF_048569485.1). Taxonomy (NCBI): domain Eukaryota; kingdom Metazoa; phylum Chordata; class Amphibia; order Anura; family Aromobatidae; genus Anomaloglossus; species Anomaloglossus baeobatrachus. Next base: position 163,060,157 of record NC_134361.1, on the reverse strand, counting down.
TGATCTAGATAAGACAGAGAACAAGATACTGCAGCACGGGACATAGTCGAGTTGGTCAGGTTGAGTGGTGATGAGTTTGCTATTTGGATGAATAAAGAAAGTAAAAAGTGTGAAAGATAAAAAACAAAAGGAGGAAGTATTGAGGTGCATATGAAGACGTATGCTTTCTTCCAATTCATTAAATCGGGCTAATATGAATCAGGTGAATTGAGTTCTGCTTTTGGAAACTGGGTTAAGAAGGGGTGCACCGGTCCTGGAGGTACTGCAATACCAGGTCAATGCGTGGAGTGGACAGAGCAAGCTCTTTTTCCATCTCCCTGTTCTAAAAATCCATTTAATATATGGTCCCCAGATAGGGGACGTATCAGATATTAAACTGATAAGAACAGATGAGATTTCATCCGCAATTTTCAGAAACGGTCATCGGCCACCACACAAAAGCGCAGTGCCGCAGGTGATCGCCTCCCGAGCCCAGGAACCACCAGCCACAAGGGGGACATAAGCACCAAAAGGCGCAACAATCTCCAAGGCCGGCGGTTGTGCAAGCCCGGGCCCCTCCCAGCCAAGACCAAGGCAAACCCAATGAAGGGACTACACTTGATCTTAGCCAAAAGGCCGAGAAGCGATAACCAGAATTGGTTTGGGCCTCGAGTGGCACCCTGGCCTATGCCGGACACATCTTAGGGAGAGAGAGCGAGAGGGAGACAAACCCACGCCTACACAAGACATTTTGTCACCCAAGCCAACCCTTGAAAAGGCTGCTTTGCAGAGCAAAAACAAGAAGAATGGTGCGTTTTGCAGCCGCCGCCCACTGCAATGAATCTGAATAACTCCTCCTTTTGGGCGCAAGCAACTCCCCTCCCCCTTGCAGTCTTTTCAATTCATGATACAAAAAGACGGACAGGACAGGTTGCCTGACTTTCCGTCACTGCCACCCTTTGCCATCCTTACCCGTAGAAAGCCCTTTCATCATCCCCAAACCCTAATCTTTTCCCTTCCCTTCCCAGCCCCAAACCCTGCCCTCTGTACCCATCTCACCACCCGCATCCCTTCTCCTATCATCCCCCTACCACCCGAGAAAAAAAAAAAAAAAAAAGCTTGCCCCCTCCTTCCACTAGCCCACCTCCCACCCAAAGAGAAACTTCTGCTGCGCAGCTAGCTTTCTAGGCAGCAGCGCTATTGTGATGTCAGCGGGGGGCATTGTGACAAGCCGCCAGTGTTCCGTCTCTTCATGTTGTGCACTGTTCAAACGGAAAATACATCAACAGGCAGACTACAGAAAAGCTTACTAACAAAGGTTAGAGGGGGGCTTTCTCAGAGGGCTTTTTACAGTTTGTCTATTCCCAATTAGCCGTTTAAGTGTACTTAATGAAAGTAGTAATTCTTTCATAGGCCGCCCATTCTTAGTATTTGACGTTCCTTATATTGCGGTATCAGGCTGCGCAGCAGGTTGCAAAACATTCATCACCCATGACTGTCCCCAATTGGGTTCAGAAGCTAAATGTCTATCATGACCTCTCTTTTAGAAAGTCCAAGAGCAAGCAAACTCTTCCTCCAGGTGAGGGAGCCAACAGCCCACTCAAGACATCATCATTGCTCAAAGAAAACCCCAAAAACCAATGCATGATAGGAATAAACAGGTAACTTTCTTTGGAGTGGAAGCGGAGAGATCGCACCAGATGCCAATTCTAGATCTTATCACACCTGTGGTCACTGCAGCAGCAGGTGAATCCACTTTGTCCAAAAGGGATCTATTCCATTCAATTGCAAATGATCTAGATAAGACAGAGAACAAGATACTGCAGCACGGGACATAGTCGAGTTGGTCAGGTTGAGTGGTGATGAGTTTGCTATTTGGATGAATAAAGAAAGTAAAAAGTGTGAAAGATAAAAAACAAAAGGAGGAAGTATTGAGGTGCATATGAAGACGTATGCTTTCTTCCAATTCATTAAATCGGGCTAATATGAATCAGGTGAATTGAGTTCTGCTTTTGGAAACTGGGTTAAGAAGGGGTGCACCGGTCCTGGAGGTACTGCAATACCAGGTCAATGCGTGGAGTGGACAGAGCAAGCTCTTTTTCCATCTCCCTGTTCTAAAAATCCATTTAATATATGGTCCCCAGATAGGGGACGTATCAGATATTAAACTGATAAGAACAGATACTACACTTGATCTTAGCCAAAAGGCCGAGAAGCGATAACCAGAATTGGTTTGGGCCTCGAGTGGCACCCTGGCCTATGCCGGACACATCTTAGGGAGAGAGAGCGAGAGGGAGACAAACCCACGCCTACACAAGACATTTTGTCACCCAAGCCAACCCTTGAAAAGGCTGCTTTGCAGAGCAAAAACAAGAAGAATGGTGCGTTTTGCAGCCGCCGCCCACTGCAATGAATCTGAATAACTCCTCCTTTTGGGCGCAAGCAACTCCCCTCCCCCTTGCAGTCTTTTCAATTCATGATACAAAAAGACGGACAGGACAGGTTGCCTGACTTTCCGTCACTGCCACCCTTTGCCATCCTTACCCGTAGAAAGCCCTTTCATCATCCCCAAACCCTAATCTTTTCCCTTCCCTTCCCAGCCCCAAACCCTGCCCTCTGTACCCATCTCACCACCCGCATCCCTTCTCCTATCATCCCCCTACCACCCGAGAAAAAAAAAAAAAAAAAAGCTTGCCCCCTCCTTCCACTAGCCCACCTCCCACCCAAAGAGAAACTTCTGCTGCGCAGCTAGCTTTCTAGGCAGCAGCGCTATTGTGATGTCAGCGGGGGGCATTGTGACAAGCCGCCAGTGTTCCGTCTCTTCATGTTGTGCACTGTTCAAACGGAAAATACATCAACAGGCAGACTACAGAAAAGCTTACTAACAAAGGTTAGAGGGGGGCTTTCTCAGAGGGCTTTTTACAGTTTGTCTATTCCCAATTAGCCGTTTAAGTGTACTTAATGAAAGTAGTAATTCTTTCATAGGCCGCCCATTCTTAGTATTTGACGTTCCTTATATTGCGGTATCAGGCTGCGCAGCAGGTTGCAAAACATTCATCACCCATGACTGTCCCCAATTGGGTTCAGAAGCTAAATGTCTATCATGACCTCTCTTTTAGAATGTCCAAGAGCAAGCAAACTCTTCCTCCAGGTGAGGGAGCCAACAGCCCACTCAAGACATCATCATTGCTCAAAGAAAACCCCAAAAACCAATGCATGATAGGAATAAACAGGTAACTTTCTTTGGAGTGGAAGCGGAGAGATCGCACCAGATGCCAATTCTAGATCTTATCACACCTGTGGTCACTGCAGCAGCAGGTGAATCCACTTTGTCCAAAAGGGATCTATTCCATTCAATTGCAAATGATCTAGATAAGACAGAGAACAAGATACTGCAGCACGGGACATAGTCGAGTTGGTCAGGTTGAGTGGTGATGAGTTTGCTATTTGGATGAATAAAGAAAGTAAAAAGTGTGAAAGATAAAAAACAAAAGGAGGAAGTATTGAGGTGCATATGAAGACGTATGCTTTCTTCCAATTCATTAAATCGGGCTAATATGAATCAGGTGAATTGAGTTCTGCTTTTGGAAACTGGGTTAAGAAGGGGTGCACCGGTCCTGGAGGTACTGCAATACCAGGTCAATGCGTGGAGTGGACAGAGCAAGCTCTTTTTCCATCTCCCTGTTCTAAAAATCCATTTAATATATGGTCCCCAGATAGGGGACGTATCAGATATTAAACTGATAAGAACAGATTTTTTTTTTTTTTTTTTTTTTTTTTTTTTTTGAAGGATGAGTTTGAAAATAAAAAAGTGACCGCCTCTCGTTGCCCAGGCAACCGTCCGTCACAAGAGGGCTATGACATCCTACGATGCACACTCCCCCAAGGCCAGCAGTTGTGCAATACCCTGGCACCTTTCAGCACCAACCAAGGTAGTACCCTCCCAAACTACACTTGATCTTAGCCAAAAGGCCGAGAAGCGATAACCAGAATTGGTTTGGGCCTCGAGTGGCACCCTGGCCTATGCCGGACACATCTTAGGGAGAGAGAGCGAGAGGGAGACAAACCCACGCCTACACAAGACATTTTGTCACCCAAGCCAACCCTTGAAAATGCTGCTTTGCAGAGCAAAAACAAGAAGAATGGTGCGTTTTGCAGCCGCCGCGCACTGCAATGAATCTGAATAACTCCTCCTTTTGGGCGCAAGCAACTCCCCTCCCCCTTGCAGTCTTTTCAATTCATGATACAAAAAGACGGACAGGACAGGTTGCCTGACTTTCCGTCACTGCCACCCTTTGCCATCCTTACCCGTAGAAAGCCCTTTCATCATCCCCAAACCCTAATCTTTTCCCTTCCCTTCCCAGCCCCAAACCCTGCCCTCTGTACCCATCTCACCACCCGCATCCCTTCTCCTATCATCCCCCTACCACCCGAGAAAAAAAAAAAAAAAAAGCTTGCCCCCTCCTTCCACTAGCCCACCTCCCACCCAAAGAGAAACTTCTGCTGCGCAGCTAGCTTTCTAGGCAGCAGCGCTATTGTGATGTCAGCGGGGGGCATTGTGACAAGCCGCCAGTGTTCCGTCTCTTCATGTTGTGCACTGTTCAAACGGAAAATACATCAACAGGCAGACTACAGAAAAGCTTACTAACAAAGGTTAGAGGGGGGCTTTCTCAGAGGGCTTTTTACAGTTTGTCTATTCCCAATTAGCCGTTTAAGTGTACTTAATGAAAGTAGTAATTCTTTCATAGGCCGCCCATTCTTAGTATTTGACGTTCCTTATATTGCGGTATCAGGCTGCGCAGCAGGTTGCAAAACATTCATCACCCATGACTGTCCCCAATTGGGTTCAGAAGCTAAATGTCTATCATGACCTCTCTTTTAGAATGTCCAAGAGCAAGCAAACTCTTCCTCCAGGTGAGGGAGCCAACAGCCCACTCAAGACATCATCATTGCTCAAAGAAAACCCCAAAAACCAATGCATGATAGGAATAAACAGGTAACTTTCTTTGGAGTGGAAGCGGAGAGATCGCACCAGATGCCAATTCTAGATCTTATCACACCTGTGGTCACTGCAGCAGCAGGTGAATCCACTTTGTCCAAAAGGGATCTATTCCATTCAATTGCAAATGATCTAGATAAGACAGAGAACAAGATACTGCAGCACGGGACATAGTCGAGTTGGTCAGGTTGAGTGGTGATGAGTTTGCTATTTGGATGAATAAAGAAAGTAAAAAGTGTGAAAGATAAAAAACAAAAGGAGGAAGTATTGAGGTGCATATGAAGACGTATGCTTTCTTCCAATTCATTAAATCGGGCTAATATGAATCAGGTGAATTGAGTTCTGCTTTTGGAAACTGGGTTAAGAAGGGGTGCACCGGTCCTGGAGGCACTGCAATACCAGGTCAATGCGTGGAGTGGACAGAGCAAGCTCTTTTTCCATCTCCCTGTTCTAAAAATCCATTTAATATATGGTCCCCAGATAGGGGACGTATCAGATATTAAACTGATAAGAACAGATACTACACTTGATCTTAGCCAAAAGGCCGAGAAGCGATAACCAGAATTGGTTTGGGCCTCGAGTGGCACCCTGGCCTATGCCGGACACATCTTAGGGAGAGAGAGCGAGAGGGAGACAAACCCACGCCTACACAAGACATTTTGTCACCCAAGCCAACCCTTGAAAAGGCTGCTTTGCAGAGCAAAAACAAGAAGAATGGTGAATTTTGCAGCCGCCGCCCACTGCAATGATTCTGAATAACTCCTCCTTTTGGGCGCAAGCAACTCCCCTCCCCCTTGCAGTCTTTTCAATTCATGATACAAAAAGACGGACAGGACAGGTTGCCTGACTTTCCGTCACTGCCACCCTTTGCCATCCTTACCCGTAGAAAGCCCTTTCATCATCCCCAAACCCTAATCTTTTCCCTTCCCTTCCCAGCCCCAAACCCTGCCCTCTGTACCCATCTCACCACCCGCATCCCTTCTCCTATCATCCCCCTACCACCCGAGAAAAAAAAAAAAAAAAAAGCTTGCCCCCTCCTTCCACTAGCCCACCTCCCACCCAAAGAGAAACTTCTGCTGCGCAGCTAGCTTTCTAGGCAGCAGCGCTATTGTGATGTCAGCGGGGGGCATTGTGACAAGCCGCCAGTGTTCCGTCTCTTCATGTTGTGCACTGTTCAAACGGAAAATACATCAACAGGCAGACTACAGAAAAGCTTACTAACAAAGGTTAGAGGGGGGCTTTCTCAGAGGGCTTTTTACAGTTTGTCTATTCCCAATTAGCCGTTTAAGTGTACTTAATGAAAGTAGTAATTCTTTCATAGGCCGCCCATTCTTAGTATTTGACGTTCCTTATATTGCGGTATCAGGCTGCGCAGCAGGTTGCAAAACATTCATCACCCATGACTGTCCCCAATTGGGTTCAGAAGCTAAATGTCTATCATGACCTCTCTTTTAGAATGTCCAAGAGCAAGCAAACTCTTCCTCCAGGTGAGGGAGCCAACAGCCCACTCAAGACATCATCATTGCTCAAAGAAAACCCCAAAAACCAATGCATGATAGGAATAAACAGGTAACTTTCTTTGGAGTGGAAGCGGAGAGATCGCACCAGATGCCAATTCTAGATCTTATCACACCTGTGGTCACTGCAGCAGCAGGTGAATCCACTTTGTCCAAAAGGGATCTATTCCATTCAATTGCAAATGATCTAGATAAGACAGAGAACAAGATACTGCAGCACGGGACATAGTCGAGTTGGTCAGGTTGAGTGGTGATGAGTTTGCTATTTGGATGAATAAAGAAAGTAAAAAGTGTGAAAGATAAAAAACAAAAGGAGGAAGTATTGAGGTGCATATGAAGACGTATGCTTTCTTCCAATTCATTAAATCGGGCTAATATGAATCAGGTGAATTGAGTTCTGCTTTTGGAAACTGGGTTAAGAAGGGGTGCACCGGTCCTGGAGGTACTGCAATACCAGGTCAATGCGTGGAGTGGACAGAGCAAGCTCTTTTTCCATCTCCCTGTTCTAAAAATCCATTTAATATATGGTCCCCAGATAGGGGACGTATCAGATATTAAACTGATAAGAACAGATACTACACTTGATCTTAGCCAAAAGGCCGAGAAGCGATAACCAGAATTGGTTTGGGCCTCGAGTGGCACCCTGGCCTATGCCGGACACATCTTAGGGAGAGAGAGCGAGAGGGAGACAAACCCACGCCTACACAAGACATTTTGTCACCCAAGCCAACCCTTGAAAAGGCTGCTTTGCAGAGCAAAAACAAGAAGAATGGTGCGTTTTGCAGCCGCCGCCCACTGCAATGAATCTGAATAACTCCTCCTTTTGGGCGCAAGCAACTCCCCTCCCCCTTGCAGTCTTTTCAATTCATGATACAAAAAGACGGACAGGACAGGTTGCCTGACTTTCCGTCACTGCCACCCTTTGCCATCCTTACCCGTAGAAAGCCCTTTCATCATCCCCAAACCCTAATCTTTTCCCTTCCCTTCCCAGCCCCAAACCCTGCCCTCTGTACCCATCTCACCACCCGCATCCCTTCTCCTATCATCCCCCTACCACCCGAGAAAAAAAAAAAAAAAAAAGCTTGCCCCCTCCTTCCACTAGCCCACCTCCCACCCAAAGAGAAACTTCTGCTGCGCAGCTAGCTTTCTAGGCAGCAGCGCTATTGTGATGTCAGCGGGGGGCATTGTGACAAGCCGCCAGTGTTCCGTCTCTTCATGTTGTGCACTGTTCAAACGGAAAATACATCAACAGGCAGACTACAGAAAAGCTTACTAACAAAGGTTAGAGGGGGGCTTTCTCAGAGGGCTTTTTACAGTTTGTCTATTCCCAATTAGCCGTTTAAGTGTACTTAATGAAAGTAGTAATTCTTTCATAGGCCGCCCATTCTTAGTATTTGACGTTCCTTATATTGCGGTATCAGGCTGCGCAGCAGGTTGCAAAACATTCATCACCCATGACTGTCCCCAATTGGGTTCAGAAGCTAAATGTCTATCATGACCTCTCTTTTAGAATGTCCAAGAGCAAGCAAACTCTTCCTCCAGGTGAGGGAGCCAACAGCCCACTCAAGACATCATCATTGCTCAAAGAAAACCCCAAAAACCAATGCATGATAGGAATAAACAGGTAACTTTCTTTGGAGTGGAAGCGGAGAGATCGCACCAGATGCCAATTCTAGATCTTATCACACCTGTGGTCACTGCAGCAGCAGGTGAATCCACTTTGTCCAAAAGGGATCTATTCCATTCAATTGCAAATGATCTAGATAAGACAGAGAACAAGATACTGCAGCACGGGACATAGTCGAGTTGGTCAGGTTGAGTGGTGATGAGTTTGCTATTTGGATGAATAAAGAAAGTAAAAAGTGTGAAAGATAAAAAACAAAAGGAGGAAGTATTGAGGTGCATATGAAGACGTATGCTTTCTTCCAATTCATTAAATCGGGCTAATATGAATCAGGTGAATTGAGTTCTGCTTTTGGAAACTGGGTTAAGAAGGGGTGCACCGGTCCTGGAGGTACTGCAATACCAGGTCAATGCGTGGAGTGGACAGAGCAAGCTCTTTTTCCATCTCCCTGTTCTAAAAATCCATTTAATATATGGTCCCCAGATAGGGGACGTATCAGATATTAAACTGATAAGAACAGATGAGATTTCATCCGCAATTTTCAGAATCAAGGTAGCCCCGAAGGCCAGCAGGCCACCACACAAAAGCGCAGTGCCTGGGTGATCGCCTCCCGAGCCCAGGAACCACCAGCCACAAGGGGACGTAAGCACCAAAAGGCGCAACAATCCCCGAGGCCGACGGTTGTGCAAGCCCGGGCCCCTCCCAGCCAAGACCAAGGCAAACCCAATAAAGGGACTACACTTGATCTTAGCCAAAAGGCCGAGAAGCGATAACCAGAATTGGTTTGGGCCTCGAGTGGCACCCTGGCCTATGCCGGACACATCTTAGGGAGAGAGAGCGAGAGGGAGACAAACCCACGCCTACACAAGACATTTTGTCACCCAAGCCAACCCTTGAAAAGGCTGCTTTGCAGAGCAAAAACAAGAAGAATGGTGCGTTTTGCAGCCGCCGCCCACTGCAATGAATCTGAATAACTCCTCCTTTTGGGCGCAAGCAACTCCCCTCCCCCTTGCAGTCTTTTCAATTCATGATACAAAAAGACGGACAGGACAGGTTGCCTGACTTTCCGTCACTGCCACCCTTTGCCATCCTTACCCGTAGAAAGCCCTTTCATCATCCCCAAACCCTAATCTTTTCCCTTCCCTTCCCAGCCCCAAACCCTGCCCTCTGTACCCATCTCACCACCCGCATCCCTTCTCCTATCATCCCCCTACCACCCGAGAAAAAAAAAAAAAAAAAAGCTTGCCCCCTCCTTCCACTAGCCCACCTCCCACCCAAAGAGAAACTTCTGCTGCGCAGCTAGCTTTCTAGGCAGCAGCGCTATTGTGATGTCAGCGGGGGGCATTGTGACAAGCCGCCAGTGTTCCGTCTCTTCATGTTGTGCACTGTTCAAATGGAAAATACATCAACAGGCAGACTACAGAAAAGCTTACTAACAAAGGTTAGAGGGGGGCTTTCTCAGAGGGCTTTTTACAGTTTGTCTATTCCCAATTAGCCGTTTAAGTGTACTTAATGAAAGTAGTAATTCTTTCATAGGCCGCCCATTCTTAGTATTTGACGTTCCTTATATTGCGGTATCAGGCTGCGCAGCAGGTTGCAAAACATTCATCACCCATGACTGTCCCCAATTGGGTTCAGAAGCTAAATGTCTATCATGACCTCTCTTTTAGAATGTCCAAGAGCAAGCAAACTCTTCCTCCAGGTGAGGGAGCCAACAGCCCACTCAAGACATCATCATTGCTCAAAGAAAACCCCAAAAACCAATGCATGATAGGAATAAACAGGTAACTTTCTTTGGAGTGGAAGCGGAGAGATCGCACCAGATGCCAATTCTAGATCTTATCACACCTGTGGTCACTGCAGCAGCAGGTGAATCCACTTTGTCCAAAAGGGATCTATTCCATTCAATTGCAAATGATCTAGATAAGACAGAGAACAAGATACTGCAGCACGGGACATAGTCGAGTTGGTCAGGTTGAGTGGTGATGAGTTTGCTATTTGGATGAATAAAGAAAGTAAAAAGTGTGAAAGATAAAAAACAAAAGGAGGAAGTATTGAGGTGCATATGAAGACGTATGCTTTCTTCCAATTCATTAAATCGGGCTAATATGAATCAGGTGAATTGAGTTCTGCTTTTGGAAACTGGGTTAAGAAGGGGTGCACCGGTCCTGGAGGTACTGCAATACCAGGTCAATGCGTGGAGTGGACAGAGCAAGCTCTTTTTCCATCTCCCTGTTCTAAAAATCCATTTAATATATGGTCCCCAGATAGGGGACGTATCAGATATTAAACTGATAAGAACAGATGAGATTTCATCCGCAATTTTCAGAATCAAGGTAGCCCCGAAGGCCAGCAGGCCACCACACAAAAGCGCAGTGCCTGGGTGATCGCCTCCCGAGCCCAGGAACCACCAGCCACAAGGGGACGTAAGCACCAAAAGGCGCAACAATCCCCGAGGCCGACGGTTGTGCAAGCCCGGGCCCCTCCCAGCCAAGACCAAGACAAACCCAATAAAGGGACTACACTTGATCTTAGCCAAAAGGCCGAGAAGCGATAACCAGAATTGGTTTGGGCCTCGAGTGGCACCCTGGCCTATGCCGGACACATCTTAGGGAGAGAGAGCGAGAGGGAGACAAACCCACGCCTACACAAGACATTTTGTCACCCAAGCCAACCCTTGAAAAGGCTGCTTTGCAGAGCAAAAACAAGAAGAATGGTGCGTTTTGCAGCCGCCGCCCACTGCAATGAATCTGAATAACTCCTCCTTTTGGGCGCAAGCAACTCCCCTCCCCCTTGCAGTCTTTTCAATTCATGATACAAAAAGACGGACAGGACAGGTTGCCTGACTTTCCGTCACTGCCACCCTTTGCCATCCTTACCCGTAGAAAGCCCTTTCATCATCCCCAAACCCTAATCTTTTCCCTTCCCTTCCAAGCCCCAAACCCTGCCCTCTGTACCCATCTCACCACCCGCATCCCTTCTCCTATCATCCCCCTACCACCCGAGAAAAAAAAAAAAAAAAAAGCTTGCCCCCTCCTTCCACTAGCCCACCTCCCACCCAAAGAGAAACTTCTGCTGCGCAGCTAGCTTTCTAGGCAGCAGCGCTATTGTGATGTCAGCGGGGGGCATTGTGACAAGCCGCCAGTGTTCCGTCTCTTCATGTTGTGCACTGTTCAAACGGAAAATACATCAACAGGCAGACTACAGAAAAGCTTACTAACAAAGGTTAGAGGGGGGCTTTCTCAGAGGGCTTTTTACAGTTTGTCTATTCCCAATTAGCCGTTTAAGTGTACTTAATGGAAGTAGTAATTCTTTCATAGGCCGCCCATTCTTAGTATTTGACGTTCCTTATATTGCGGTATCAGGCTGCGCAGCAGGTTGCAAAACATTCATCACCCATGACTGTCCCCAATTGGGTTCAGAAGCTAAATGTCTATCATGACCTCTCTTTTAGAATGTCCAAGAGCAAGCAAACTCTTCCTCCAGGTGAGGGAGCCAACAGCCCACTCAAGACATCATCATTGCTCAAAGAAAACCCCAAAAACCAATGCATGATAGGAATAAACAGGTAACTTTCTTTGGAGTGGAAGCGGAGAGATCGCACCAGATGCCAATTCTAGATCTTATCACACCTGTGGTCACTGCAGCAGCAGGTGAATCCACTTTGTCCAAAAGGGATCTATTCCATTCAATTGCAAATGATCTAGATAAGACAGAGAACAAGATACTGCAGCACGGGACATAGTCGAGTTGGTCAGGTTGAGTGGTGATGAGTTTGCTATTTGGATGAATAAAGAAAGTAAAAAGTGTGAAAGATAAAAAACAAAAGGAGGAAGTATTGAGGTGCATATGAAGACGTATGCTTTCTTCCAATTCATTAAATCGGGCTAATATGAATCAGGTGAATTGAGTTCTGCTTTTGGAAACTGGGTTAAGAAGGGGTGCACCGGTCCTGGAGGTACTGCAATACCAGGTCAATGCGTGGAGTGGACAGAGCAAGCTCTTTTTCCATCTCCCTGTTCTAAAAATCCATTTAATATATGGTCCCCAGATAGGGGACGTATCAGATATTAAACTGATAAGAACAGATGAGATTTCATCCGCAATTTTCAGAATCAAGGTAGCCCCGAAGGCCAGCAGGCCACCACACAAAAGCCAGTGCCTGGGTGATCGCCTCCCGAGCCCAGGAACCACCAGCCACAAGGGGACGTAAGCACCAAAAGGCGCAACAATCCCCGAGGCCGACGGTTGTGCAAGCCCGGGCCCCTCCCAGCCAAGACCAAGGCAAACCCAATAAAGGGACTACACTTGATCTTAGCCAAAAGGCCGAGAAGCGATAACCAGAATTGGTTTGGGCCTCGAGTGGCACCCTGGCCTATGCCGGACACATCTTAGGGAGAGAGAGCGAGAGGGAGACAAACCCACGCCTACACAAGACATTTTGTCACCCAAGCCAACCCTTGAAAAGGCTGCTTTGCAGAGCAAAAACAAGAAGAATGGTGCGTTTTGCAGCCGCCGCCCACTGCAATGAATCTGAATAACTCCTCCTTTTGGGCGCAAGCAACTCCCCTCCCCCTTGCAGTCTTTTCAATTCATGATACAAAAAGACGGACAGGACAGGTTGCCTGACTTTCCGTCACTGCCACCCTTTGCCATCCTTACCCGTAGAAAGCCCTTTCATCATCCCCAAACCCTAATCTTTTCCCTTCCCTTCCCAGCCCCAAACCCTGCCCTCTGTACCCATCTCACCACCCGCATCCCTTCTCCTATCATCCCCCTACCACCCGAGAAAAAAAAAAAAAAAAAAGCTTGCCCCCTCCTTCCACTAGCCCACCTCCCACCCAAAGAGAAACTTCTGCTGCGTAGCTAGCTTTCTAGGCAGCAGCGCTATTGTGATGTCAGCGGGGGGCATTGTGACAAGCCGCCAGTGTTCCGTCTCTTCATGTTGTGCACTGTTCAAACGGAAAATACATCAACAGGCAGACTACAGAAAAGCTTACTAACAAAGGTTAGAGGGGGGCTTTCTCAGAGGGCTTTTTACAGTTTGTCTATTCCCAATTAGCCGTTTAAGTGTACTTAATGAAAGTAGTAATTCTTTCATAGGCCGCCCATTCTTAGTATTTGACGTTCCTTATATTGCGGTATCAGGCTGCGCAGCAGGTTGCAAAACATTCATCACCCATGACTGTCCCCAATTGGGTTCAGAAGCTAAATGTCTATCATGACCTCTCTTTTAGAATGTCCAAGAGCAAGCAAACTCTTCCTCCAGGTGAGGGAGCCAACAGCCCACTCAAGACATCATCATTGCTCAAAGAAAACCCCAAAAACCAATGCATGATAGGAATAAACAGGTAACTTTCTTTGGAGTGGAAGCGGAGAGATCGCACCAGATGCCAATTCTAGATCTTATCACACCTGTGGTCACTGCAGCAGCAGGTGAATCCACTTTGTCCAAAAGGGATCTATTCCATTCAATTGCAAATGATCTAGATAAGACAGAGAACAAGATACTGCAGCACGGGACATAGTCGAGTTGGTCAGGTTGAGTGGTGATGAGTTTGCTATTTGGATGAATAAAGAAAGTAAAAAGTGTGAAAGATAAAAAACAAAAGGAGGAAGTATTGAGGTGCATATGAAGACGTATGCTTTCTTCCAATTCATTAAATCGGGCCAATATGAATCAGGTGAATTGAGTTCTGCTTTTGGAAACTGGGTTAAGAAGGGGTGCACCGGTCCTGGAGGTACTGCAATACCAGGTCAATGCGTGGAGTGGACAGAGCAAGCTCTTTTTCCATCTCCCTGTTCTAAAAATCCATTTAATATATGGTCCCCAGATAGGAGACGTATCAGATATTAAACTGATAAGAACAGATTTTTTTTTTTTTTTTTTTGAAGGATGAGTTTGAAAATAATAAAGAGACCGCCTCTCGTTGCCCAGGTAACTGTCCGTCACAAGAGGGCTATGACATCCTACGATGCACACTCCCCCAAGGCCAGCAGTTGTGCAATACCCTGGCACCTTTCAGCACCAACCAAGGTAGTACCCTCCCAAACTACACTTGATCTTAGCCAAAAGGCCGAGAAGCGATAACCAGAATTGGTTTGGGCCTCGAGTGGCACTCTGGCCTATGCCGGACACATCTTAGGGAGAGAGAGCGAGAGGGAGACAAACCCACGCCTACACAAGACATTTTGTCACCCAAGCCAACCCTTGAAAAGGCTGCTTTGCAGAGCAAAAACAAGAAGAATGGTGCGTTTTGCAGCCGCCGCCCACTGCAATGAATCTGAATAACTCCTCCTTTTGGGCGCAAGCAACTCCCCTCCCCCTTGCAGTCTTTTCAATTCATGATACAAAAAGACGGACAGGACAGGTTGCCTGACTTTCCGTCACTGCCACCCTTTGCCATCCTTACCCGTAGAAAGCCCTTTCATCATCCCCAAACCCTAATCTTTTCCCTTCCCTTCCCAGCCCCAAACCCTGCCCTCTGTACCCATCTCACCACCCGCATCCCGTCTCCTATCATCCCCCTACCACCCGAGAAAAAAAAAAAAAAAAAAGCTTGCCCCCTCCTTCCACTAGCCCACCTCCCACCCAAAGAGAAACTTCTGCTGCGTAGCTAGCTTTCTAGGCAGCAGCGCTATTGTGATGTCAGCGGGGGGCATTGTGACAAGCCGCCAGTGTTCCGTCTCTTCATGTTGTGCACTGTTCAAACGGAAAATACATCAACAGGCAGACTACAGAAAAGCTTACTAACAAAGGTTAGAGGGGGGCTTTCTCAGAGGGCTTTTTACAGTTTGTCTATTCCCAATTAGCCGTTTAAGTGTACTTAATGAAAGTAGTAATTCTTTCATAGGCCGCCCATTCTTAGTATTTGACGTTCCTTATATTGCGGTATCAGGCTGCGCAGCAGGTTGCAAAACATTCATCACCCATGACTGTCCCCAATTGGGTTCAGAAGCTCAATGTCTATCATGACCTCTCTTTTAGAATGTCCAAGAGCAAGCAAACTCTTCCTCCAGGTGAGGGAGCCAACAGCCCACTCAAGACATCATCATTGCTCAAAGAAAACCCCAAAAACCAATGCATGATAGGAATAAACAGGTAACTTTCTTTGGAGTGGAAGCGGAGAGATCGCACCAGATGCCAATTCTAGATCTTATCACACCTGTGGTCACTGCAGCAGCAGGTGAATCCACTTTGTCCAAAAGGGATCTATTCCATTCAATTGCAAATGATCTAGATAAGACAGAGAACAAGATACTGCAGCACGGGACATAGTCGAGTTGGTCAGGTTGAGTGGTGATGAGTTTGCTATTTGGATGAATAAAGAAAGTAAAAAGTGTGAAAGATAAAAAACAAAAGGAGGAAGTATTGAGGTGCATATGAAGACGTATGCTTTCTTCCAATTCATTAAATCGGGCCAATATGAATCAGGTGAATTGAGTTCTGCTTTTGGAAACTGGGTTAAGAAGGGGTGCACCGGTCCTGGAGGTACTGCAATACCAGGTCAATGCGTGGAGTGGACAGAGCAAGCTCTTTTTCCATCTCCCTGTTCTAAAAATCCATTTAATATATGGTCCCCAGATAGGAGACGTATCAGATATTAAACTGATAAGAACAGATTTTTTTTTTTTTTTTTTTTTTTTTTTTTGAAGGATGAGTTTGAAAATAATAAAGAGACCGCCTCTCGTTGCCCAGGTAACTGTCCGTCACAAGAGGGCTATGACATCCTACGATGCACACTCCCCCAAGGCCAGCAGTTGTGCAATACCCTGGCACCTTTCAGCACCAACCAAGGTAGTACCCTCCCAAACTACACTTGATCTTAGCCAAAAGGCCGAGAAGCGATAACCAGAATTGGTTTGGGCCTCGAGTGGCACTCTGGCCTATGCCGGACACATCTTAGGGAGAGAGAGCGAGAGGGAGACAAACCCACGCCTACACAAGACATTTTGTCACCCAAGCCAACCCTTGAAAAGGCTGCTTTGCAGAGCAAAAACAAGAAGAATGGTGCGTTTTGCAGCCGCCGCCCACTGCAATGAATCTGAATAACTCCTCCTTTTGGGCGCAAGCAACTCCCCTCCCCCTTGCAGTCTTTTCAATTCATGATACAAAAAGACGGACAGGACAGGTTGCCTGACTTTCCGTCACTGCCACCCTTTGCCATCCTTACCCGTAGAAAGCCCTTTCATCATCCCCAAACCCTAATCTTTTCCCTTCCCTTCCCAGCCCCAAACCCTGCCCTCTGTACCCATCTCACCACCCGCATCCCTTCTCCTATCATCCCCCTACCACCCGAGAAAAAAAAAAAAAAAAAAGCTTGCCCCCTCCTTCCACTAGCCCACCTCCCACCCAAAGAGAAACTTCTGCTGCGTAGCTAGCTTTCTAGGCAGCAGCGCTATTGTGATGTCAGCGGGGGGCATTGTGACAAGCCGCCAGTGTTCCGTCTCTTCATGTTGTGCACTGTTCAAACGGAAAATACATCAACAGGCAGACTACAGAAAAGCTTACTAACAAAGGTTAGAGGGGGGCTTTCTCAGAGGGCTTTTTACAGTTTGTCTATTCCCAATTAGCCGTTTAAGTGTACTTAATGAAAGTAGTAATTCTTTCATAGGCCGCCCATTCTTAGTATTTGACGTTCCTTATATTGCGGTATCAGGCTGCGCAGCAGGTTGCAAAACATTCATCACCCATGACTGTCCCCAATTGGGTTCAGAAGCTCAATGTCTATCATGACCTCTCTTTTAGAATGTCCAAGAGCAAGCAAACTCTTCCTCCAGGTGAGGGAGCCAACAGCCCACTCAAGACATCATCATTGCTCAAAGAAAACCCCAAAAACCAATGCATGATAGGAATAAACAGGTAACTTTCTTTGGAGTGGAAGCGGAGAGATCGCACCAGATGCCAATTCTAGATCTTATCACACCTGTGGTCACTGCAGCAGCAGGTGAATCCACTTTGTCCAAAAGGGATCTATTCCATTCAATTGCAAATGATCTAGATAAGACAGAGAACAAGATACTGCAGCACGGGACATAGTCGAGTTGGTCAGGTTGAGTGGTGATGAGTTTGCTATTTGGATGAATAAAGAAAGTAAAAAGTGTGAAAGATAAAAAACAAAAGGAGGAAGTATTGAGGTGCATATGAAGACGTATGCTTTCTTCCAATTCATTAAATCGGGCTAATATGAATCAGGTGAATTGAGTTCTGCTTTTGGAAACTGGGTTAAGAAGGGGTGCACCGGTCCTGGAGGTACTGCAATACCAGGTCAATGCGTGGAGTGGACAGAGCAAGCTCTTTTTCCATCTCCCTGTTCTAAAAATCCATTTAATATATGGTCCCCAGATAGGGGACGTATCAGATATTAAACTGATAAGAACAGATTTTTTTTTTTTTTTTTGAAGGATGAGTTTGAAAATAATAAAGTGACCGCCTCTCGTTGCCCAGGTAACTGTCCGTCACAAGAGGGCTATGACATCCTACGATGCACACTCCCCCAAGGCCAGCAGTTGTGCAATACCCTGGCACCTTTCAGCACCAACCAAGGTAGTACCCTCCCAAACTACACTTGATCTTAGCCAAAAGGCCGAGAAGCGATAACCAGAATTGGTTTGGGCCTCGAGTGGCACCCTGGCCTATGCCGGACACATCTTAGGGAGAGAGAGCGAGAGGGAGACAAACCCACGCCTACACAAGACATTTTGTCACCCAAGCCAACCCTTGAAAAGGCTGCTTTGCAGAGCAAAAACAAGAAGAATGGTGCGTTTTGCAGCCGCCGCCCACTGCAATGAATCTGAATAACTCCTCCTTTTGGGCGCAAGCAACTCCCCTCCCCCTTGCAGTCTTTTCAATTCATGATACAAAAAGACGGACAGGACAGGTTGCCTGACTTTCCGTCACTGCCACCCTTTGCCATCCTTACCCGTAGAAAGCCCTTTCATCATCCCCAAACCCTAATCTTTTCCCTTCCCTTCCCAGCCCCATACCCTGCCCTCTGTACCCATCTCACCACCCGCATCCCTTCTCCTATCATCCCCCTACCACCCGAGAAAAAAAAAAAAAAAAAAGCTTGCCCCCTCCTTCCACTAGCCCACCTCCCACCCAAAGAGAAACTTCTGCTGCGCAGCTGGCTTTCTAGGCAGCAGCGCTATTGTGATGTCAGCGGGGGGCATTGTGACAAGCCGCCAGTGTTCCGTCTCTTCATGTTGTGCACTGTTCAAACGGAAAATACATCAACAGGCAGACTACAGAAAAGCTTACTAACAAAGGTTAGAGGGGGGCTTTCTCAGAGGGCATTTTACAGTTTGTCTATTCCCAATTAGCCGTTTAAGTGTACTTAATGAAAGTAGTAATTCTTTCATAGGCCGCCCATTCTTAGTATTTGACGTTCCTTATATTGCGGTATCAGGCTGCGCAGCAGGTTGCAAAACATTCATCACCCATGACTGTCCCCAATTGGGTTCAGAAGCTAAATGTCTCTCATGACCTCTCTTTTAGAATGTCCAAGAGCAAGCAAACTCTTCCTCCAGGTGAGGGAGCCAACAGCCCACTCAAGACATCATCATTGCTCAAAGAAAACCCCAAAAACCAATGCATGATAGGAATAAACAGGTAACTTTCTTTGGAGTGGAAGCGGAGAGATCGCACCAGATGCCAATTCTAGATCTTATCACACCTGTGGTCACTGCAGCAGCAGGTGAATCCACTTTGTCCAAAAGGGATCTATTCCATTCAATTGCAAATGATCTAGATAAGACAGAGAACAAGATACTGCAGCACGGGACATAGTCGAGTTGGTCAGGTTGAGTGGTGATGAGTTTGCTATTTGGATGAATAAAGAAAGTAAAAAGTGTGAAAGATAAAAAACAAAAGGAGGAAGTATTGAGGTGCATATGAAGACGTATGCTTTCTTCCAATTCATTAAATCGGGCTAATATGAATCAGGTGAATTGAGTTCTGCTTTTGGAAACTGGGTTAAGAAGGGGTGCACCGGTCCTGGAGGTACTGCAATACCAGGTCAATGCGTGGAGTGGACAGAGCAAGCTCTTTTTCCATCTCCCTGTTCTAAAAATCCATTTAATATATGGTCCCCAGATAGGGGACGTATCAGATATTAAACTGATAAGAACAGATACTACACTTGATCTTAGCCAAAAGGCCGAGAAGCGATAACCAGAATTGGTTTGGGCCTCGAGTGGCACCCTGGCCTATGCCGGACACATCTTAGGGAGAGAGAGCGAGAGGGAGACAAACCCACGCCTACACAAGACATTTTGTCACCCAAGCCAACCCTTGAAAAGGCTGCTTTGCAGAGCAAAAACAAGAAGAATGGTGCATTTTGCAGCCGCCGCCCACTGCAATGAATCTGAATAACTCCTCCTTTTGGGCGCAAGCAACTCCCCTCCCCCTTGCAGTCTTTTCAATTCATGATACAAAAAGACGGACAGGACAGGTTGCCTGACTTTCCGTCACTGCCACCCTTTGCCATCCTTACCCGTAGAAAGCCCTTTCATCATCCCCAAACCCTAATCTTTTCCCTTCCCTTCCCAGCCCCAAACCCTGCCCTCTGTACCCATCTCACCACCCGCATCCCTTCTCCTATCATCCCCCTACCACCCGAGAAAAAAAAAAAAAAAGCTTGCCCCCTCCTTCCACTAGCCCACCTCCCACCCAAAGAGAAACTTCTGCTGCGCAGCTAGCTTTCTAGGCAGCAGCGCTATTGTGATGTCAGCGGGGGGCATTGTGACAAGCCGCCAGTGTTCCGTCTCTTCATGTTGTGCACTGTTCAAACGGAAAATACATCAACAGGCAGACTACAGAAAAGCTTACTAACAAAGGTTAGAGGGGGGCTTTCTCAGAGGGCTTTTTACAGTTTGTCTATTCCCAATTAGCCGTTTAAGTGTACTTAATGAAAGTAGTAATTCTTTCATAGGCCGCCCATTCTTAGTATTTGACGTTCCTTATATTGCGGTATCAGGCTGCGCAGCAGGTTGCAAAACATTCATCACCCATGACTGTCCCCAATTGGGTTCAGAAGCTAAATGTCTATCATGACCTCTCTTTTAGAATGTCCAAGAGCAAGCAAACTCTTCCTCCAGGTGAGGGAGCCAACAGCCCACTCAAGACATCATCATTGCTCAAAGAAAACCCCAAAAACCAATGCATGATAGGAATAAACAGGTAACTTTCTTTGGAGTGGAAGCGGAGAGATCGCACCAGATGCCAATTCTAGATCTTATCACACCTGTGGTCACTGCAGCAGCAGGTGAATCCACTTTGTCCAAAAGGGATCTATTCCATTCAATTGCAAATGATCTAGATAAGACAGAGAACAAGATACTGCAGCACGGGACATAGTCGAGTTGGTCAGGTTGAGTGGTGATGAGTTTGCTATTTGGATGAATAAAGAAAGTAAAAAGTGTGAAAGATAAAAAACAAAAGGAGGAAGTATTGAGGTGCATATGAAGACGTATGCTTTCTTCCAATTCATTAAATCGGGCTAATATGAATCAGGTGAATTGAGTTCTGCTTTTGGAAACTGGGTTAAGAAGGGGTGCACCGGTCCTGGAGGTACTGCAATACCAGGTCAATGCGTGGAGTGGACAGAGAAAGCTCTTTTTCCATCTCCCTGTTCTAAAAATCCATTTAATATATGGTCCCCAGATAGGGGACGTATCAGATATTAAACTGATAAGAACAGATTTTTTTTTTTTTTTTTTTTTTTTTTTGAAGGATGAGTTTGAAAATAAAAAAGTGACCGCCTCTCGTTGCCCAGGTAACTGTCCGTCACAAGAGGGCTATGACATCCTACGATGCACACTCCCCCAAGGCCAGCAGTTGTGCAATACCCTGGCACCTTTCAGCACCAACCAAGGTAGTACCCTCCCAAACTACACTTGATCTTAGCCAAAAGGCCGAGAAGCGATAACCAGAATTGGTTTGGGCCTCGAGTGGCACCCTGGCCTATGCCGGACACATCTTAGGGAGAGAGAGCGAGAGGGAGACAAACCCACGCCTACACAAGACATTTTGTCACCCAAGCCAACCCTTGAAAAGGCTGCTTTGCAGAGCAAAAACAAGAAGAATGGTGCGTTTTGCAGCCGCCGCCCACTGCAATGAATCTGAATAACTCCTCCTTTTGGGCGCAAGCAACTCCCCTCCCCCTTGCAGTCTTTTCAATTCATGATACAAAAAGACGGACAGGACAGGTTGCCTGACTTTCCGTCACTGCCACCCTTTGCCATCCTTACCCGTAGAAAGCCCTTTCATCATCCCCAAACCCTAATCTTTTCCCTTCCCTTCCCAGCCCCAAACCCTGCCCTCTGTACCCATCTCACCACCCGCATCCCTTCTCCTATCATCCCCCTACCACCCGAGAAAAAAAAAAAAAAAAAAGCTTGCCCCCTCCTTCCACTAGCCCACC
Source organism: Anomaloglossus baeobatrachus (assembly GCF_048569485.1). NCBI lineage: Eukaryota > Metazoa > Chordata > Amphibia > Anura > Aromobatidae > Anomaloglossus > Anomaloglossus baeobatrachus. Next base: position 163,038,614 of record NC_134361.1, on the reverse strand, counting down.
TCCCACCCAAAGAGAAACTTCTGCTGCGCAGCTAGCTTTCTAGGCAGCAGCGCTATTGTGATGTCAGCGGGGGGCATTGTGACAAGCCGCCAGTGTTCCGTCTCTTCATGTTGTGCACTGTTCAAACGGAAAATACATCAACAGGCAGACTACAGAAAAGCTTACTAACAAAGGTTAGAGGGGGGCTTTCTCAGAGGGCTTTTTACAGTTTGTCTATTCCCAATTAGCCGTTTAAGTGTACTTAATGAAAGTAGTAATTCTTTCATAGGCCGCCCATTCTTAGTATTTGACGTTCCTTATATTGCGGTATCAGGCTGCGCAGCAGGTTGCAAAACATTCATCACCCATGACTGTCCCCAATTGGGTTCAGAAGCTAAATGTCTATCATGACCTCTCTTTTAGAATGTCCAAGAGCAAGCAAACTCTTCCTGACTTATTCCACCTTTTCCCATCCATCTCTTGTGGCCTCAGTATTCTATATTTCTATGCAAATTATAATAATTTAATGTTTTACTTTTTATGAAGTGAACAAATATCCTTTTGATGTTTAATAAAATACTATTTTTGCATACTTCAGTGCCTCCTCTCTTCCTTCCTCATTGTATAATATGTTCTGTCTGGAAGTTGGCACCCTCCTGAGGGAACCCTTGGTTCCTTTCCCTCAGAGTATTGAATAGCCATGTTTTGCTTGTTTATCATTTGCTTCTTTTCTGTGTCTTTCACAGTTTGTACCACGGCTACAATGAATTTTCGAGCACGCGACCAGGCGTGGCTCAACCACCTGGATGAGGTCACTAGAGGCTGTGGTGGCACACCATCTGCTAATGTTTCTACTGCTGATACTCCACCTGAGGATCAGTCCTTGCAGTCCTTGACGCATAAATACAGGGATTTGCGCAAAAAACGGACGCGCATTTGGTGGAACCGTGCTTTTTTGAATAAATACTTGGAGAGTGGCTGGATCCCCCGTGGATTACGTGTCCAGGTTTTTCCCTCCTTTCCCGTTTCAGAGGGGGAGTTTAAAACCGATTGGGAGAATCACCTACATAGGTGCTCCCTCAACCTTTTGGAGCTTTTGTCCAAACAAAATTCGTCAGTACTGGACCACATGGAGACCGAGCTCGAGAGCCTTGAGCTTTCTATTCAAAATTTGTCTACTCCCGAAGCTTTGGAGATTTTTAATACCGAGATTGCACGGGATGCACAAAAGTGGGAGAAGGAGGTCTGCGACTTTAAATCGCGGAAATTTCAGCGAGACGCTAATGATTACAGGTCAGGCCAAGTATATAAATGGAGCCATCGCTTTGCAAGGGGAAGAAATCCATCAAGACAAGGTCGCTCCTCTAGATCCCGGTCCACGTCACTTGTTTCCGATTCCTCGGCTGAAGACCTACCATCTGTTCCACCCGAGAAGACACGTTATACACCTCATACCAGCGGTATAACTACCCGCAGTAAGTTTAAAGAACCCCGCATATTTCCAAAATCTGCGTTGGAGACCAACATCTCTAAACACAAATTACAGGTAATTAATCTATCTACACGTGTCTTATCGGCAGTGGAACTGGATGTGTTGTCCAAAGGTCTTAATTTTTGTCCTACAAATTCTTTTAATTTATTTACAGCCCTGAAGGATATGAATCTATTTGCTAGAAAAATTCTATTAAAGAGGTTATATTGTCGTAAGCAAGGAGCAAGTGACTTGGACCCGACCGAGAGAAGCGCCTTGCAGGACCTTCAGGATCTTCTGGAGGAGCAAAACCCCACCACAGGTAGGTCCCCTGACTTCCTGAAACCCAGATCCACGAGGTTCCCCCCCTTGTCCCTCTGCCCGGCTATTGACATCTTCACTAGGCTTGTGGCCGATGATTTCAAACAGCTTCCGGTGAAGCGTAGTTTTGATAATCTGACCCATCGCCAAAGATTGGCAATCAAACGGCTGCAGCTCTGTGACGATGTCGTTATCAAGGCGGCGGACAAGGGGGGCAACATCGTGATCTGGCCTGTGGACAAATACGAAAAAGAGGCCTATAGGCAACTTCGTGATAAGTCCACTTATTCACGCCTCACCTGTAATCCATTGACCTCCTTCTGCCATGAACTTAGGAAAATCTTATTGGGGGCACACGAGCGGGGAGTTATTGACGAGAAGATGCTCCAGGGCCTGCTCACCGGTTGTCCACGCGTCCCAACTTTTTATTTACTTCCTAAAATCCACAAAGATGCCCTCAACCCCCCGGGTCGTCCCATAGTGTCCGGCATAGGAGGATTGTGCGAGCCCATTTGTAAATTCATTGATTTTTACTTAAAACCTTTAGTGGAGTGCCTCCCCTCCTATGTCAAGGACACTACGGACGTCCTGCGGCGCCTTGATGGCATCTTTGTGGATGACGATTCTTTATTGGTTTGTGCCGACGTGGAGTCTCTTTACACCTGCATCGGACATTCAGACGGACTGGAGGCGGTCCGCTTCTACCTCACAACCTCCGGTCTGGATGGTACTTTGGTGGATCTTCTGCTCGAGCTCCTCAGCTTTGTCCTGACCCACAATTTTTTTGTTTTTAAAGACCTTTTTTATCTACAGCAGCGCGGCACTGCGATGGGCGCGGCCTGTGCGCCGGCCTACGCTAACCTCTTCCTGGGCTCATGGGAGAGGTTGGTGTTTGGCGACGGTTTTCCGCAGGCCAGTGCCCATGTGCAGTGCTGGCTGCGTTATATAGATGACATTTTTATTTTGTGGCAGGGCTCTGCTGGGCAGCTCGAGGAGTTTATGTGTGGCCTGAACCGGAATTCCTTAAATATCAAACTTACTTATAGATATAGTCGATCCAATTTGGATTTTCTGGATATTGGAATTTCGGTGGATGGGCAGGGGGGCATTCAGACGGACGTCTTCCGTAAGGACACGTCCGTCAATGCCCTCCTCCTTGCATCCTCCGGCCACACCCCTTCCACCATACGTGCCATCCCGACCGGACAGTTTCTGAGGATGAAGCGGATCTGCTCTACCAATTCCAACTTTGAATCCCAGTCGTCTGATCTCCGATGCAGGTTTAAGGAGAGGGGGTACAGTAATAGGTGTATAAAGAAGGGCTATCTCCGTGCTAAAAACACCCCCAGGGATCAGCTTCTTCATTATCAACCACGTCGGCCAACCACGGATCACCAGATCAGATTCATTGGTACTTTTAATTTTCAGTGGGACGCAATGAGGGATATCCTGGGCAGACATTGGCCGGTCCTTTTCACGGACCCGGTTTTGGCCGATCTTCTGCCCAGGAGGCCCCTCCTGACGGCCAGGCGAGCAAGGAACCTCGGGGATCTTCTTGTCAATAGTCATTACATCCCTCCCCGCTCTAACCCCTTTGGCTCAGGTCCCCCCCTCCGAGGCTGTTTTCCATGTGGCCACTGTGTGGCATGTCCCAATATTCTGCGGGTATCCTCTTTCACCTGCTCTGAGGGGAAGAGAACATTCACCATCGATCAGCGCATCACGTGCGCCTCCACGCATGTGGTTTATTACGCTTCCTGTCCGTGCTCCCTGATTTATGTTGGTTTAACCTCACGTGAACTACGGGTTCGAATCAGGGAGCACGTTAGGGACATCTATGCTGCTGTCTCGGTGGAGGACGTTTCTCTGCTTAAAACACTTCCCCGCCATTTTCGTAGGTATCATGCATGTGACGCCAAGCTCTTAAAGGTTCGAGGTATTGACATGGTCCACGGGGGTGTCCGGGGGGGCAATCTGCGTAAGACCCTCGCACAACGGGAGTCTAAGTGGATTGTCTCCCTAAACACTTTGGTCCCCCATGGTCTTAATGAGACGGTCAGCTACTCCCCTTTTCTCTAAACAAATTTTCTTTGTCCCGCCTTATGCGTATTCTTGAATTGCTTTTTCTGGTCCCCTTGGGATGTTGTGTCAGGAGAATACTGCATTTCTTTATGTATTCACATTGAGTACGCATTCTCCTGCTCCTTATATGGTCTTCTGACCTTCTTGTCCCATCACCTTAGCGAACACAATTGTTGTTGTTTTTATGCTGTTTTTATTTTTTATTATATATTTTTTTCTTGTTTCATGCTAATTTTCTTTCCTCAATTTTTGTATATTTGATTATAGGTATTCTCTTCCTCTTATTCTCATTGTGGCCATGACATCCCTATGTTGTCCTCATCATCATCTCCTCCCCATTGGCGGATCCTTGAAATTTTACAAAGATTGGATCCATTTCTGGTCGCCTTTGCTGTCATCATTCATCTACATGGTGTACTTAGCCCTCTAAATGTGTCCCTCGGGCCTCAATGCTTGTTATTTTTATATACATTTCATCATTATTCCTTACTGTATGACCGCGCGCGTCTGCCGGCAGGCTGACTGCTAGAGGTCGGTTGCGCGACGCTGACCACCTGGGGCGCATGCGCGGGAGTCATGGAGACGTCCACCCTCTCGCGCCTGCGCCCTTTACATGGTGGTTTTTTGTTGTGCTTCGGTCTCTGGCCTCCGCCGCCGGCGCATGCGCACTTGCGGTTTGTATATTATCGTGATTCAACACACCTGCGCCTGACTGCTTATATGGCGTCGGCACCTTACAGCATACCATCTTCTTGAAAAAGCGCCTGAAGCGAAACGGTCGTTGAAGGAAGCCTCCTCTCCACCTGCTTACCCTGCCAGTTATTAGGTAATTTCTCTGGTATTCTTGTACTTCAACTTCTCTTGTGTCTTTCACCTTCCAGCCACTTTTCACGACCACGCCACTGCCCAACGCAGCAGCAATTTTGCTGCTGTGTTCGGCACTGGTGCTCCTGCCTTTCACCCTCATATTCCTCATACCAGAGAAATTGTCCTACAGATTTTTTTGGTGGGCTGCTTAATACATTTTTTAAGATTCATTATCACAACCCTCTCATTCCACGACTATACAATCTGTGCTATTAGCATTTCCCATGGGCGATTGTGGGCTGGCTACTATTCACATATTTTATATGTCACCATAGCCTCACTCTTGTGCTCCACAACTATATACGCTCTGTTGGAACTTGCTGCCATGTAATAGTTTTTGTGGGTTGTCCTTGATACTGAGTTTTTACTGCTGCCTCACCTCTTGTTCCACGGCTAGTTTTTTAATCTGGATGGTCCCAGGGCTAGTCCTTGGCTCGGCGATGTATTTTGCCAATACATTGTTACTATTATGAAATGACTTCTCCACAGTTTTTGGCTTCATTTTTACCAAAACCGTGGGATTACACCCCCTCATTTCTTTCTTCTGGCAATACTACCTCTCTGATCCACGGCTAGCCCTCCTTCTGTCCTCTTGGCAGGGTTTAGGGTAGGTGTGTGTAGGTACATCATTGTGTTCTCTGACTTATTCCACCTTTTCCCATCCATCTCTTGTGGCCTCAGTATTCTATATTTCTATGCAAATTATAATAATTTAATGTTTTACTTTTTATGAAGTGAACAAATATCCTTTTGATGTTTAATAAAATACTATTTTTGCATACTTCAGTGCCTCCTCTCTTCCTTCCTCATTGTATAATAAACTCTTCCTCCAGGTGAGGGAGCCAACAGCCCACTCAAGACATCATCATTGCTCAAAGAAAACCCCAAAAACCAATGCATGATAGGAATAAACAGGTAACTTTCTTTGGAGTGGAAGCGGAGAGATCGCACCAGATGCCAATTCTAGATCTTATCACACCTGTGGTCACTGCAGCAGCAGGTGAATCCACTTTGTCCAAAAGGGATCTATTCCATTCAATTGCAAATGATCTAGATAAGACAGAGAACAAGATACTGCAGCACGGGACATAGTCGAGTTGGTCAGGTTGAGTGGTGATGAGTTTGCTATTTGGATGAATAAAGAAAGTAAAAAGTGTGAAAGATAAAAAACAAAAGGAGGAAGTATTGAGGTGCATATGAAGACGTATGCTTTCTTCCAATTCATTAAATCGGGCTAATATGAATCAGGTGAATTGAGTTCTGCTTTTGGAAACTGGGTTAAGAAGGGGTGCACCGGTCCTGGAGGTACTGCAATACCAGGTCAATGCGTGGAGTGGACAGAGCAAGCTCTTTTTCCATCTCCCTGTTCTAAAAATCCATTTAATATATGGTCCCCAGATAGGGGACGTATCAGATATTAAACTGATAAGAACAGATTTTTTTTTTTTGAAGGATGAGTTTGAAAATAATAAAGTGACCGCCTCTCGTTGCCCAGGTAACCGTCCGTCACAAGAGGGCTATGACATCCTACGATGCACACTCCCCCAAGGCCAGCAGTTGTGCAATACCCTGGCACCTTTCAGCACCAACCAAGGTAGTACCCTCCCAAACTACACTTGATCTTAGCCAAAAGGCCGAGAAGCGATAACCAGAATTGGTTTGGGCCTCGAGTGGCACCCTGGCCTATGCCGGACACATCTTAGGGAGAGAGAGCGAGAGGGAGACAAACCCACGCCTACACAAGACATTTTGTCACCCAAGCCAACCCTTGAAAAGGCTGCTTTGCAGAGCAAAAACAAGAAGAATGGTGCGTTTTGCAGCCGCCGCCCACTGCAATGAATCTGAATAACTCCTCCTTTTGGGCGCAAGCAACTCCCCTCCCCCTTGCAGTCTTTTCAATTCATGATACAAAAAGACGGACAGGACAGGTTGCCTGACTTTCCGTCACTGCCACCCTTTGCCATCCTTACCCGTAGAAAGCCCTTTCATCATCCCCAAACCCTAATCTTTTCCCTTCCCTTCCCAGCCCCAAACCCTGCCCTCTGTACCCATCTCACCACCCGCATCCCTTCTCCTATCATCCCCCTACCACCCGAGAAAAAAAAAAAAAAAAAGCTTGCCCCCTCCTTCCACTAGCCCACCTCCCACCCAAAGAGAAACTTCTGCTGCGCAGCTAGCTTTCTAGGCAGCAGCGCTATTGTGATGTCAGCGGGGGGCATTGTGACAAGCCGCCAGTGTTCCGTCTCTTCATATTGTGCACTGTTCAAACGGAAAATACATCAACAGGCAGACTACAGAAAAGCTTACTAACAAAGGTTAGAGGGGGGCTTTCTCAGAGGGCTTTTTACAGTTTGTCTATTCCCAATTAGCCGTTTAAGTGTACTTAATGAAAGTAGTAATTCTTTCATAGGCCGCCCATTCTTAGTATTTGACGTTCCTTATATTGCGGTATCAGGCTGCGCAGCAGGTTGCAAAACATTCATCACCCATGACTGTCCCCAATTGGGTTCAGAAGCTAAATGTCTATCATGACCTCTCTTTTAGAATGTCCAAGAGCAAGCAAACTCTTCCTCCAGGTGAGGGAGCCAACAGCCCACTCAAGACATCATCATTGCTCAAAGAAAACCCCAAAAACCAATGCATGATAGGAATAAACAGGTAACTTTCTTTGGAGTGGAAGCGGAGAGATCACACCAGATGCCAATTCTAGATCTTATCACACCTGTGGTCACTGCAGCAGCAGGTGAATCCACTTTGTCCAAAAGGGATCTATTCCATTCAATTGCAAATGATCTAGATAAGACAGAGAACAAGATACTGCAGCACGGGACATAGTCGAGTTGGTCAGGTTGAGTGGTGATGAGTTTGCTATTTGGATGAATAAAGAAAGTAAAAAGTGTGAAAGATAAAAAACAAAAGGAGGAAGTATTGAGGTGCATATGAAGACGTATGCTTTCTTCCAATTCATTAAATCGGGCTAATATGAATCAGGTGAATTGAGTTCTGCTTTTGGAAACTGGGTTAAGAAGGGGTGCACCGGTCCTGGAGGTACTGCAATACCAGGTCAATGCGTGGAGTGGACAGAGCAAGCTCTTTTTCCATCTCCCTGTTCTAAAAATCCATTTAATATATGGTCCCCAGATAGGGGACGTATCAGATATTAAACTGATAAGAACAGATTTTGATTTAATGAAGCTTTCCAAAGCACCGCAAAAATGCATGACCGAAGTCACACCAAAAACAGTGCAAAGGCTAGGATTCGTGTGGACCCCTCCGTGAGAAGAGGATCCCCAAAAATCAACCCCGTCCCTCCAAGCCAGAAGGCCACAGCGAGGGTCAGGGATCTTCGGTGCTCCCCCAAGCCGAAGCCTGGTTGAGCCTTGTTGTTGCTCCCAGCGTCCACCGAGGCATCTTACCCAAGTGGAGTAGGGAGCTACTAGTCGTTGGTTTCGCAGCCGAGACTGCCCGGACCGTCAACCGGTGTTGGTTTCTCAGCCCAAGGCTGACCGGACCTCCAACCGGGTGTTGGTTTCTCAGCCCAAGGCTGACCGGACCTCCAACCGGGTGTTGGTTTCTCAGCCCAAGGCTAACCGGACCTCCAACCGGGTGTTGGTTTCTCAGCCAAAGCTGACCCGGACCTCCAACCGGGTGTTGGTTTCTCAGCCCAAAGCTGACCGGACCTCCGACCGGGATTATAAAAATTTCCCTTCTTAGCCAGAAGGCCGGGATAGGGCAATATGCTTGGAAAGTATGAATAGGCAAGGCGCGGCGTGCGACAGAGTCTGAGGCTTACCAGGGTCCCAACCTAGCAAGTTCAGACTCCCTCCAGGGTGTCCATTCCTGGGGCAAATTGCACCATAACCCCCACACTTACTCAGTCTAATAGCCTCGATCCTGGTAGGGCCATGGTTTCCTCTAGATGGATATACTATCCTCCCAAAGTACTAACAAGCGCAACCTTCCAGTGTGCATTGCATCATTGTACTAAGGTGGCCGGAGCCTTAAACCACCTTTTCGAACGATACTACACTTGATCTTAGCCAAAAGGCCGAGAAGCGATAACCAGAATTGGTTTGGGCCTCGAGTGGCACCCTGGCCTATGCCGGACACATCTTAGGGAGAGAGAGCGAGAGGGAGACAAACCCACGCCTACACAAGACATTTTGTCACCCAAGCCAACCCTTGAAAAGGCTGCTTTGCAGAGCAAAAACAAGAAGAATGGTGCGTTTTGCAGCCGCCGCCCACTGCAATGAATCTGAATAACTCCTCCTTTTGGGCGCAAGCAACTCCCCTCCCCCTTGCAGTCTTTTCAATTCATGATACAAAAAGACGGACAGGACAGGTTGCCTGACTTTCCGTCACTGCCACCCTTTGCCATCCTTACCCGTAGAAAGCCCTTTCATCATCCCCAAACCCTAATCTTTTCCCTTCCCTTCCCAGCCCCAAACCCTGCCCTCTGTACCCATCTCACCACCCGCATCCCTTCTCCTATCATCCCCCTACCACCCGAGAAAAAAAAAAAAAAGCTTGCCCCCTCCTTCCACTAGCCCACCTCCCACCCAAAGAGAAACTTCTGCTGCGCAGCTAGCTTTCTAGGCAGCAGCGCTATTGTGATGTCAGCGGGGGGCATTGTGACAAGCCGCCAGTGTTCCGTCTCTTCATGTTGTGCACTGTTCAAACGGAAAATACATCAACAGGCAGACTACAGAAAAGCTTACTAACAAAGGTTAGAGGGGGGCTTTCTCAGAGGGCTTTTTACAGTTTGTCTATTCCCAATTAGCCGTTTAAGTGTACTTAATGAAAGTAGTAATTCTTTCATAGGCCGCCCATTCTTAGTATTTGACGTTCCTTATATTGCGGTATCAGGCTGCGCAGCAGGTTGCAAAACATTCATCACCCATGACTGTCCCCAATTGGGTTCAGAAGCTAAATGTCTATCATGACCTCTCTTTTAGAATGTCCAAGAGCAAGCAAACTCTTCCTCCAGGTGAGGGAGCCAACAGCCCACTCAAGACATCATCATTGCTCAAAGAAAACCCGAAAAACCAATGCATGATAGGAATAAACAGGTAACTTTCTTTGGAGTGGAAGCGGAGAGATCGCACCAGATGCCAATTCTAGATCTTATCACACCTGTGGTCACTGCAGCAGCAGGTGAATCCACTTTGTCCAAAAGGGATCTATTCCATTCAATTGCAAATGATCTAGATAAGACAGAGAACAAGATACTGCAGCACGGGACATAGTCGAGTTGGTCAGGTTGAGTGGTGATGAGTTTGCTATTTGGATGAATAAAGAAAGTAAAAAGTGTGAAAGATAAAAAACAAAAGGAGGAAGTATTGAGGTGCATATGAAGACGTATGCTTTCTTCCAATTCATTAAATCGGGCTAATATGAATCAGGTGAATTGAGTTCTGCTTTTGGAAACTGGGTTAAGAAGGGGTGCACCGGTCCTGGAGGTACTGCAATACCAGGTCAATGCGTGGAGTGGACAGAGCAAGCTCTTTTTCCATCTCCCTGTTCTAAAAATCCATTTAATATATGGTCCCCAGATAGGGGACGTATCAGATATTAAACTGATAAGAACAGATTCTACACTTGATCTTAGCCAAAAGGCCGAGAAGCAATAACCAGAATTGGTTTGGGCCTCGAGTGGCACCCTGGCCTATGCCGGACACATCTTAGGGAGAGAGAGCGAGAGGGAGACAAACCCACGCCTACACAAGACATTTTGTCACCCAAGCCAACCCTTGAAAAGGCTGCTTTGCAGAGCAAAAACAAGAAGAATGGTGCGTTTTGCAGCCGCCGCCCACTGCAATGAATCTGAATAACTCCTCCTTTTGGGCGCAAGCAACTCCCCTCCCCCTTGCAGTCTTTTCAATTCATGATACAAAAAGACGGACAGGACAGGTTGCCTGACTTTCCGTCACTGCCACCCTTTGCCATCCTTACCCGTAGAAAGCCCTTTCATCATCCCCAAACCCTAATCTTTTCCCTTCCCTTCCCAGCCCCAAACCCTGCCCTCTGTACCCATCTCACCACCCGCATCCCTTCTCCTATCATCCCCCTACCACCCGAGAAAAAAAAAAAAAAAAAAGCTTGCCCCCTCCTTCCACTAGCCCACCTCCCACCCAAAGAGAAACTTCTGCTGCGCAGCTAGCTTTCTAGGCAGCAGCGCTATTGTGATGTCAGCGGGGGGCATTGTGACAAGCCGCCAGTGTTCCGTCTCTTCATGTTGTGCACTGTTCAAACGGAAAATACATCAACAGGCAGACTACAGAAAAGCTTACTAACAAAGGTTAGAGGGGGGCTTTCTCAGAGGGCTTTTTACAGTTTGTCTATTCCCAATTAGCCGTTTAAGTGTACTTAATGAAAGTAGTAATTCTTTCATAGGCCGCCCATTCTTAGTATTTGACGTTCCTTATATTGCGGTATCAGGCTGCGCAGCAGGTTGCAAAACATTCATCACCCATGACTGTCCCCAATTGGGTTCAGAAGCTAAATGTCTATCATGACCTCTCTTTTAGAATGTCCAAGAGCAAGCAAACTCTTCCTCCAGGTGAGGGAGCCAACAGCCCACTCAAGACATCATCATTGCTCAAAGAAAACCCCAAAAACCAATGCATGATAGGAATAAACAGGTAACTTTCTTTGGAGTGGAAGCGGAGAGATCGCACCAGATGCCAATTCTAGATCTTATCACACCTGTGGTCACTGCAGCAGCAGGTGAATCCACTTTGTCCAAAAGGGATCTATTCCATTCAATTGCAAATGATCTAGATAAGACAGAGAACAAGATACTGCAGCACGGGACATAGTCGAGTTGGTCAGGTTGAGTGGTGATGAGTTTGCTATTTGGATGAATAAAGAAAGTAAAAAGTGTGAAAGATAAAAAACAAAAGGAGGAAGTATTGAGGTGCATATGAAGACGTATGCTTTCTTCCAATTCATTAAATCGGGCTAATATGAATCAGGTGAATTGAGTTCTGCTTTTGGAAACTGGGTTAAGAAGGGGTGCACCGGTCCTGGAGGTACTGCAATACCAGGTCAATGCGTGGAGTGGACAGAGCAAGCTCTTTTTCCATCTCCCTGTTCTAAAAATCCATTTAATATATGGTCCCCAGATAGGGGACGTATCAGATATTAAACTGATAAGAACAGATACTACACTTGATCTTAGCCAAAAGGCCGAGAAGCGATAACCAGAATTGGTTTGGGCCTCGAGTGGCACCCTGGCCTATGCCGGACACATCTTAGGGAGAGAGAGCGAGAGGGAGACAAACCCACGCCTACACAAGACATTTTGTCACCCAAGCCAACCCTTGAAAAGGCTGCTTTGCAGAGCAAAAACAAGAAGAATGGTGCGTTTTGCAGCCGCCGCCCACTGCAATGAATCTGAATAACTCCTCCTTTTGGGTGCAAGCAACTCCCCTCCCCCTTGCAGTCTTTTCAATTCATGATACAAAAAGACGGACAGGACAGGTTGCCTGACTTTCCGTCACTGCCACCCTTTGCCATCCTTACCCGTAGAAAGCCCTTTCATCATCCCCAAACCCTAATCTTTTCCCTTCCCTTCCCAGCCCCAAACCCTGCCCTCTGTACCCATCTCACCACCCGCATCCCTTCTCCTATCATCCCCCTACCACCCGAGAAAAAAAAAAAAAAAAAGCTTGCCCCCTCCTTCCACTAGCCCACCTCCCACCCAAAGAGAAACTTCTGCTGCGCAGCTAGCTTTCTAGGCAGCAGCGCTATTGTGATGTCAGCGGGGGGCATTGTGACAAGCCGCCAGTGTTCCGTCTCTTCATGTTGTGCACTGTTCAAACGGAAAATACATCAACAGGCAGACTACAGAAAAGCTTACTAACAAAGGTTAGAGGGGGGCTTTCTCAGAGGGCTTTTTACAGTTTGTCTATTCCCAATTAGCCGTTTAAGTGTACTTAATGAAAGTAGTAATTCTTTCATAGGCCGCCCATTCTTAGTATTTGACGTTCCTTATATTGCGGTATCAGGCTGCGCAGCAGGTTGCAAAACATTCATCACCCATGACTGTCCCCAATTGGGTTCAGAAGCTAAATGTCTATCATGACCTCTCTTTTAGAATGTCCAAGAGCAAGCAAACTCTTCCTCCAGGTGAGGGAGCCAACAGCCCACTCAAGACATCATCATTGCTCAAAGAAAACCCCAAAAACCAATGCATGATAGGAATAAACAGGTAACTTTCTTTGGAGTGGAAGCGGAGAGATCGCACCAGATGCCAATTCTAGATCTTATCACACCTGTGGTCACTGCAGCAGCAGGTGAATCCACTTTGTCCAAAAGGGATCTATTCCATTCAATTGCAAATGATCTAGATAAGACAGAGAACAAGATACTGCAGCACGGGACATAGTCGAGTTGGTCAGGTTGAGTGGTGATGAGTTTGCTATTTGGATGAATAAAGAAAGTAAAAAGTGTGAAAGATAAAAAACAAAAGGAGGAAGTATTGAGGTGCATATGAAGACGTATGCTTTCTTCCAATTCATTAAATCGGGCTAATATGAATCAGGTGAATTGAGTTCTGCTTTTGGAAACTGGGTTAAGAAGGGGTGCACCGGTCCTGGAGGTACTGCAATACCAGGTCAATGCGTGGAGTGGACAGAGCAAGCTCTTTTTCCATCTCCCTGTTCTAAAAATCCATTTAATATATGGTCCCCAGATAGGGGACGTATCAGATATTAAACTGATAAGAACAGATTTTTTGATTTAATGAAGCTTTCCAAAGCACCACAAAAAATGCATGACCGAAGTCACACCAAAAACAGTGCAAAGGCTAGGATTCGTGTGGACCCCACCGTGAGGAGAGGGTCCCCAAAAATCAACCCCGTCCCTCCGAGCCAGAAGGCCACAGCAAGGGTCAGGGATCTTCGGTGCTCCCCCAAGCCGAAGCCTGGTTGAGCCTTGTCGTTGCTCCCAGCGTCCACCCAGGCATCTTACCCAAGTGGAGTAGAGAGCTACTAGTTGTTGGTTTCGCAGCCGAAACTGCCCGGACCGTCAACCGGTGTTGGTTTCTCAGCCCAAGGCTAACCGGACCTCCAACCGGGTGTTGGTTTCTCAGCCGAAGCTGACCCAGACCTCCAACCGGGTGTTGGTTTCTCAGCCGAAGCTGACCCGGACCTCCAACCGGGTGTTAGTTTCTCAGCCCAAAGCTGACCAGACCTCCGACCGGGATTATAAAAATTTCCCTTCCTAGCCAGAAGGCCGGGATAGGGTAATATGCTCAAAAAGTATGAAAAGGCAAGGTACGGTGTGCTACAGAGCCCAAGGCTTGCCGGGGTCCCAAGCCAGCAAGCTCAGACTCACTCCAGGGTCGTCAGTCCTGGGGCACGTTGTACCATAGCCCCCCACCCTTACTCAGTCTAATAGCCTTGATCCTGGTAGGACCATGTTTTCCTCTAGATGAATTTACTATCCACCCAGAGTACTAGCAAGCGCAACCTTCCAGTGTGCATTGTATCATTGTACTAAGGTGGCCTGGAGCTTAAACCACCTCTTCGAACAACACTACACATGATATTAGCCAAAAGGCCGAGAAGCGATAACCAGAATTGGTTTGGGCCTCGAGTGGCACCCTGGCCTATGCCGGACACATCTTAGGGAGAGAGAGCGAGAGGGAGACAAACCCACGCCTACACAAGACATTTTGTCACCCAAGCCAACCCTTGAAAAGGCTGCTTTGCAGAGCAAAAACAAGAAGAATGGTGCGTTTTGCAGCCGCCGCCCACTGCAATGAATCTGAATAACTCCTCCTTTTGGGCGCAAGCAACTCCCCTCCCCCTTGCAGTCTTTTCAATTCATGATACAAAAAGACGGACAGGACAGGTTGCCTGACTTTCCGTCACTGCCACCCTTTGCCATCCTTACCCGTAGAAAGCCCTTTCATCATCCCCAAACCCTAATCTTTTCCCTTCCCTTCCAAGCCCCAAACCCTGCCCTCTGTACCCATCTCACCACCCGCATCCCTTCTCCTATCATCCCCCTACCACCCGAGAAAAAAAAAAAAAAAAAGCTTGCCCCCTCCTTCCACTAGCCCACCTTCCACCCAAAGAGAAACTTCTGCTGCGCAGCTAGCTTTCTAGGCAGCAGCGCTATTGTGATGTCAGCGGGGGGCATTGTGACAAGCCGCCAGTGTTCCGTCTCTTCATGTTGTGCACTGTTCAAACGGAAAATACATCAACAGGCAGACTACAGAAAAGCTTACTAACAAAGGTTAGAGGGGGGCTTTCTCAGAGGGCTTTTTACAGTTTGTCTATTCCCAATTAGCCGTTTAAGTGTACTTAATGAAAGTAGTAATTCTTTCATAGGCCGCCCATTCTTAGTATTTGACGTTCCTTATATTGCGGTATCAGGCTGCGCAGCAGGTTGCAAAACATTCATCACCCATGACTGTCCCCAATTGGGTTCAGAAGCTAAATGTCTATCATGACCTCTCTTTTAGAATGTCCAAGAGCAAGCAAACTCTTCCTCCAGGTGAGGGAGCCAACAGCCCACTCAAGACATCATCATTGCTCAAAGAAAACCCCAAAAACCAATGCATGATAGGAATAAACAGGTAACTTTCTTTGGAGTGGAAGCGGAGAGATCGCACCAGATGCCAATTCTAGATCTTATCACACCTGTGGTCACTGCAGCAGCAGGTGAATCCACTTTGTCCAAAAGGGATCTATTCCATTCAATTGCAAATGATCTAGATAAGACAGAGAACAAGATACTGCAGCACGGGACATAGTCGAGTTGGTCAGGTTGAGTGGTGATGAGTTTGCTATTTGGATGAATAAAGAAAGTAAAAAGTGTGAAAGATAAAAAACAAAAGGAGGAAGTATTGAGGTGCATATGAAGACGTATGCTTTCTTCCAATTCATTAAATCGGGCTAATATGAATCAGGTGAATTGAGTTCTGCTTTTGGAAACTGGGTTAAGAAGGGGTGCACCGGTCCTGGAGGTACTGCAATACCAGGTCAATGCGTGGAGTGGACAGAGCAAGCTCTTTTTCCATCTCCCTGTTCTAAAAATCCATTTAATATATGGTCCCCAGATAGGGGACGTATCAGATATTAAACTGATAAGAACAGATACTACACTTGATCTTAGCCAAAAGGCCGAGAAGCGATAACCAGAATTGGTTTGGGCCTCGAGTGGCACCCTGGCCTATGCCGGACACATCTTAGGGAGAGAGAGCGAGAGGGAGACAAACCCACGCCTACACAAGACATTTTGTCACCCAAGCCAACCCTTGAAAAGGCTGCTTTGCAGAGCAAAAACAAGAAGAATGGTGCGTTTTGCAGCCGCCGCCCACTGCAATGAATCTGAATAACTCCTCCTTTTGGGCGCAAGCAACTCCCCTCCCCCTTGCAGTCTTTTCAATTCATGATACAAAAAGACGGACAGGACAGGTTGCCTGACTTTCCGTCACTGCCACCCTTTGCCATCCTTACCCGTAGAAAGCCCTTTCATCATCCCCAAACCCTAATCTTTTCCCTTCCCTTCCCAGCCCCAAACCCTGCCCTCTGTACCCATCTCACCACCCGCATCCCTTCTCCTATCATCCCCCTACCACCCGAGAAAAAAAAAAAAAAAAAAGCTTGCCCCCTCCTTCCACTAGCCCACCTCCCACCCAAAGAGAAACGTCTGCTGCGCAGCTAGCTTTCTAGGCAGCAGCGCTATTGTGATGTCAGCGGGGGGCATTGTGACAAGCCGCCAGTGTTCCGTCTCTTCATGTTGTGCACTGTTCAAACGGAAAATACATCAACAGGCAGACTACAGAAAAGCTTACTAACAAAGGTTAGAGGGGGGCTTTCTCAGAGGGCTTTTTACAGTTTGTCTATTCCCAATTAGCCGTTTAAGTGTACTTAATGAAAGTAGTAATTCTTTCATAGGCCGCCCATTCTTAGTATTTGACGTTCCTTATATTGCGGTATCAGGCTGCGCAGCAGGTTGCAAAACATTCATCACCCATGACTGTCCCCAATTGGGTTCAGAAGCTAAATGTCTATCATGACCTCTCTTTTAGAATGTCCAAGAGCAAGCAAACTCTTCCTCCAGGTGAGGGAGCCAACAGCCCACTCAAGACATCATCATTGCTCAAAGAAAACCCCAAAAACCAATGCATGATAGGAATAAACAGGTAACTTTCTTTGGAGTGGAAGCGGAGAGATCGCACCAGATGCCAATTCTAGATCTTATCACACCTGTGGTCACTGCAGCAGCAGGTGAATCCACTTTGTCCAAAAGGGATCTATTCCATTCAATTGCAAATGATCTAGATAAGACAGAGAACAAGATACTGCAGCACGGGACATAGTCGAGTTGGTCAGGTTGAGTGGTGATGAGTTTGCTATTTGGATGAATAAAGAAAGTAAAAAGTGTGAAAGATAAAAAACAAAAGGAGGAAGTATTGAGGTGCATATGAAGACGTATGCTTTCTTCCAATTCATTAAATCGGGCTAATATGAATCAGGTGAATTGAGTTCTGCTTTTGGAAACTGGGTTAAGAAGGGGTGCACCGGTCCTGGAGGTACTGCAATACCAGGTCAATGCGTGGAGTGGACAGAGCAAGCTCTTTTTCCATCTCCCTGTTCTAAAAATCCATTTAATATATGGTCCCCAGATAGGGGACGTATCAGATATTAAACTGATAAGAACAGATTTTGATTTAATGAAGCTTTCCAAAGCACCGCAAAAAATGCATGACCGAAGTCACACCAAAAACAGTGCAAAGGCTAGGATTCGTGTGGACCCTTCCGAGAGGAGGTGGTCCCCAAAAATCAACCCCGTCCCTCCGAGCCAGAAGGCCACAGCAAGGGTCAGGGATCTTCGGTGCTCCCCCAAGCCGAAGCCTGGTTGAGCCTTGTCGTTGCTCCCAGCGTCCACCCAGGCATCTTACCCAAGTGGAGTAGAGAGCTACTAGTTGTTGGTTTTGCAGCCGAAACTGCCCGGACCGTCAACCGGTGTTGGTTTCTCAGCCCAAGGCTAACCGGACCTCCAACCGGGTGTTGGTTTCTCAGCCGAAGCTGACCCAGACCTCCAAGCGGGTGTTAGTTTCTCAGCCGAAGCTGACCCGGACCTCCAACCGGGTGTTAGTTTCTCAGCCCAAAGCTGACCAGACCTCCGACCGGTATTATAAAAATTTCCCTTCCTAGCCAGAAGGCCGGGATAGGGTAATATGCTCAAAAAGTATAAAAAGGCAAGGTACGGTGTGCTACAGAGCCCAAGGATTGCCGGGGTTCCAAGCCAGCAAGCTCAGACTCACTCCAGGGTCGTCAGTCCTGGGGCACGTTGCACCATAGCCCCCCAACCTTACTCAGTCTAATAGCCTCGATCCTGGTAGGGCCATGTTTTCCTCTAGATGAATATACTATCCACCCAGAGTACTAGCAAGCGCAACCTTCCAGTGTGCATTGTATCATTGTACTAAGGTGGCCTGGAGCTTAAACCACCTCTTCGAACAACACTACACTTGATCTTAGCCAAAAGGCCGAGAAGCGATAACCAGAATTGGTTTGGGCCTCGAGTGGCACCCTGGCCTATGCCGGACACATCTTAGGGAGAGAGAGCGAGAGGGAGACAAACCCACGCCTACACAAGACATTTTGTCACCCAAGCCAACCCTTGAAAAGGCTGCTTTGCAGAGCAAAAACAAGAAGAATGGTGCGTTTTGCAGCCGCCGCCCACTGCAATGAATCTGAATAACTCCTCCTTTTGGGCGCAAGCAACTCCCCTCCCCCTTGCAGTCTTTTCAATTCATGATACAAAAAGACGGACAGGACAGGTTGCCTGACTTTCCGTCACTGCCACCCTTTGCCATCCTTACCCGTAGAAAGCCCTTTCATCATCCCCAAACCCTAATCTTTTCCCTTCCCTTCCCAGCCCCAAACCCTGCCCTCTGTACCCATCTCACCACCCGCATCCCTTCTCCTATCATCCCCCTACCACCCGAGAAAAAAAAAAAAAAAAAAGCTTGCCCCCTCCTTCCACTAGCCCACCTCCCACCCAAAGAGAAACTTCTGCTGCGCAGCTAGCTTTCTAGGCAGCAGCGCTATTGTGATGTCAGCGGGGGGCATTGTGACAAGCCGCCAGTGTTCCGTCTCTTCATGTTGTGCACTGTTCAAACGGAAAATACATCAACAGGCAGACTACAGAAAAGCTTACTAACAAAGGTTAGAGGGGGGCTTTCTCAGAGGGCTTTTTACAGTTTGTCTATTCCCAATTAGCCGTTTAAGTGTACTTAATGAAAGTAGTAATTCTTTCATAGGCCGCCCATTCTTAGTATTTGACGTTCCTTATATTGCGCTATCAGGCTGCGCAGCAGGTTGCAAAACATTCATCACCCATGACTGTCCCCAATTGGGTTCAGAAGCTAAATGTCTATCATGACCTCTCTTTTAGAATGTCCAAGAGCAAGCAAACTCTTCCTCCAGGTGAGGGAGCCAACAGCCCACTCAAGACATCATCATTGCTCAAAGAAAACCCCAAAAACCAATGCATGATAGGAATAAACAGGTAACTTTCTTTGGAGTGGAAGCGGAGAGATCGCACCAGATGCCAATTCTAGATCTTATCACACCTGTGGTCACTGCAGCAGCAGGTGAATCCACTTTGTCCAAAAGGGATCTATTCCATTCAATTGCAAATGATCTAGATAAGACAGAGAACAAGATACTGCAGCACGGGACATAGTCGAGTTGGTCAGGTTGAGTGGTGATGAG
Source organism: Anomaloglossus baeobatrachus (assembly GCF_048569485.1). Taxonomy (NCBI): domain Eukaryota; kingdom Metazoa; phylum Chordata; class Amphibia; order Anura; family Aromobatidae; genus Anomaloglossus; species Anomaloglossus baeobatrachus. Next base: position 163,019,153 of record NC_134361.1, on the reverse strand, counting down.
TTTGCTATTTGGATGAATAAAGAAAGTAAAAAGTGTGAAAGATAAAAAACAAAAGGAGGAAGTATTGAGGTGCATATGAAGACGTATGCTTTCTTCCAATTCATTAAATCGGGCTAATATGAATCAGGTGAATTGAGTTCTGCTTTTGGAAACTGGGTTAAGAAGGGGTGCACCGGTCCTGGAGGTACTGCAATACCAGGTCAATGCGTGGAGTGGACAGAGCAAGCTCTTTTTCCATCTCCCTGTTCTAAAAATCCATTTAATATATGGTCCCCAGATAGGGGACGTATCAGATATTAAACTGATAAGAACAGATACTACACTTGATCTTAGCCAAAAGGCCGAGAAGCGATAACCAGAATTGGTTTGGGCCTCGAGTGGCACCCTGGCCTATGCCGGACACATGTTAGGGAGAGAGAGCGAGAGGGAGACAAACCCACGCCTACACAAGACATTTTGTCACCCAAGCCAACCCTTGAAAAGGCTGCTTTGCAGAGCAAAAACAAGAAGAATGGTGCGTTTTGCAGCCGCCGCCCACTGCAATGAATCTGAATAACTCCTCCTTTTGGGCGCAAGCAACTCCCCTCCCCCTTGCAGTCTTTTCAATTCATGATACAAAAAGACGGACAGGACAGGTTGCCTGACTTTCCGTCACTGCCACCCTTTGCCATCCTTACCCGTAGAAAGCCCTTTCATCATCCCCAAACCCTAATCTTTTCCCTTCCCTTCCCAGCCCCAAACCCTGCCCTCTGTACCCATCTCACCACCCGCATCCCTTCTCCTATCATCCCCCTACCACCCGAGAAAAAAAAAAAAAAAAAAGCTTGCCCCCTCCTTCCACTAGCCCACCTCCCACCCAAAGAGAAACTTCTGCTGCGCAGCTAGCTTTCTAGGCAGCAGCGCTATTGTGATGTCAGTGGGGGGCATTGTGACAAGCCGCCAGTGTTCCGTCTCTTCATGTTGTGCACTGTTCAAACGGAAAATACATCAACAGGCAGACTACAGAAAAGCTTACTAACAAAGGTTAGAGGGGGGCTTTCTCAGAGGGCTTTTTACAGTTTGTCTATTCCCAATTAGCCGTTTAAGTGTACTTAATGAAAGTAGTAATTCTTTCATAGGCCGCCCATTCTTAGTATTTGACGTTCCTTATATTGCGGTATCAGGCTGCGCAGCAGGTTGCAAAACATTCATCACCCATGACTGTCCCCAATTGGGTTCAGAAGCTAAATGTCTATCATGACCTCTCTTTTAGAATGTCCAAGAGCAAGCAAACTCTTCCTCCAGGTGAGGGAGCCAACAGCCCACTCAAGACATCATCATTGCTCAAAGAAAACCCCAAGACCAATGCATGATAGGAATAAACAGGTAACTTTCTTTGGAGTGGAAGCGGAGAGATCGCACCAGATGCCAATTCTAGATCTTATCACACCTGTGGTCACTGCAGCAGCAGGTGAATCCACTTTGTCCAAAAGGGATCTATTCCATTCAATTGCAAATGATCTAGATAAGACAGAGAACAAGATACTGCAGCACGGGACATAGTCGAGTTGGTCAGGTTGAGTGGTGATGAGTTTGCTATTTGGATGAATAAAGAAAGTAAAAAGTGTGAAAGATAAAAAACAAAAGGAGGAAGTATTGAGGTGCATATGAAGACGTATGCTTTCTTCCAATTCATTAAATCGGGCTAATATGAATCAGGTGAATTGAGTTCTGCTTTTGGAAACTGGGTTAAGAAGGGGTGCACCGGTCCTGGAGGTACTGCAATACCAGGTCAATGCGTGGAGTGGACAGAGCAAGCTCTTTTTCCATCTCCCTGTTCTAAAAATCCATTTAATATATGGTCCCCAGATAGGGGACGTATCAGATATTAAACTGATAAGAACAGATACTACACTTGATCTTAGCCAAAAGGCCGAGAAGCGATAACCAGAATTGGTTTGGGCCTCGAGTGGCACCCTGGCCTATGCCGGACACATCTTAGGGAGAGAGAGCGAGAGGGAGACAAACCCACGCCTACACAAGACATTTTGTCACCCAAGCCAACCCTTGAAAAGGCTGCTTTGCAGAGCAAAAACAAGAAGAATGGTGCGTTTTGCAGCCGCCGCCCACTGCAATGAATCTGAATAACTCCTCCTTTTGGGCGCAAGCAACTCCCCTCCCCCTTGCAGTCTTTTCAATTCATGATACAAAAAGACGGACAGGACAGGTTGCCTGACTTTCCGTCACTGCCACCCTTTGCCATCCTTACCCGTAGAAAGCCCTTTCATCATCCCCAAACCCTAATCTTTTCCCTTCCCTTCCCAGCCCCAAACCCTGCCCTCTGTACCCATCTCACCACCCGCATCCCTTCTCCTATCATCCCCCTACCACCCGAGAAAAAAAAAAAAAAAAAAGCTTGCCCCCTCCTTCCACTAGCCCACCTCCCACCCAAAGAGAAACTTCTGCTGCGCAGCTAGCTTTCTAGGCAGCAGCGCTATTGTGATGTCAGCGGGGGGCATTGTGACAAGCCGCCAGTGTTCCGTCTCTTCATGTTGTGCACTGTTCAAACGGAAAATACATCAACAGGCAGACTACAGAAAAGCTTACTAACAAAGGTTAGAGGGGGGCTTTCTCAGAGGGCTTTTTACAGTTTGTCTATTCCCAATTAGCCGTTTAAGTGTACTTAATGAAAGTAGTAATTCTTTCATAGGCCGCCCATTCTTAGTATTTGACGTTCCTTATATTGCGGTATCAGGCTGCGCAGCAGGTTGCAAAACATTCATCACCCATGACTGTCCCCAATTGGGTTCAGAAGCTAAATGTCTATCATGACCTCTCTTTTAGAATGTCCAAGAGCAAGCAAACTCTTCCTCCAGGTGAGGGAGCCAACAGCCCACTCAAGACATCATCATTGCTCAAAGAAAACCCCAAAAACCAATGCATGATAGGAATAAACAGGTAACTTTCTTTGGAGTGGAAGCGGAGAGATCGCACCAGATGCCAATTCTAGATCTTATCACACCTGTGGTCACTGCAGCAGCAGGTGAATCCACTTTGTCCAAAAGGGATCTATTCCATTCAATTGCAAATGATCTAGATAAGACAGAGAACAAGATACTGCAGCACGGGACATAGTCGAGTTGGTCAGGTTGAGTGGTGATGAGTTTGCTATTTGGATGAATAAAGAAAGTAAAAAGTGTGAAAGATAAAAAACAAAAGGAGGAAGTATTGAGGTGCATATGAAGACGTATGCTTTCTTCCAATTCATTAAATCGGGCTAATATGAATCAGGTGAATTGAGTTCTGCTTTTGGAAACTGGGTTAAGAAGGGGTGCACCGGTCCTGGAGGTACTGCAATACCAGGTCAATGCGTGGAGTGGACAGAGCAAGCTCTTTTTCCATCTCCCTGTTCTAAAAATCCATTTAATATATGGTCCCCAGATAGGGGACGTATCAGATATTAAACTGATAAGAACAGATTTTTGATTTAATGAAGCTTTCCAAAGCACCACAAAAAATGCATGACCGAAGTCACACCAAAAACAGTGCAAAGGCTAGGATTCGTGTGGACCCCACCGTGAGGAGAGGGTCCCCAAAAATCAACCCCGTCCCTTCGAGCCAGAAGGCCACAGCAAGGGTCAGGGATCTTCGGTGCTCCCCCAAGCCGAAGCCTGGTTGAGCCTTGTCGTTGCTCCCAGCGTCCACCCAGGCATCTTACCCAAGTGGAGTAGAGAGCTACTAGTTGTTGGTTTCGCAGCCGAAACTGCCCGGACCGTCAACCGGTGTTGGTTTATCAGCCCAAGGCTAACCGGACCTCCAACCGGGTGTTGGTTTCTCAGCCAAAGCTGACCCAGACCTCCAACCGGGTGTTGGTTTCTCAGCCGAAGCTGACCCGGACCTCCAACCGGGTGTTAGTTTCTCAGCCCAAAGCTGACCAGATCTCCGACCGGGATTATAAAAATTTCCCTTCCTAGCCAGAAGGCCGGGATAGGGTAATATGCTCAAAAAGTATGAAAAGGCAAGGTACGGTGTGCTACAGAGGCCAAGGCTTGCCGGGGTCCCAAGCCAGCAAGCTCAGACTCACTCCAGGGTCGTCAGTCCTGGGGCACGTTGTACCATAGCCCCCCATCCTTACTCAGTCTAATAGCCTCGATCCTGGTAGGGCCATGTTTTCCACTAGATGAATATACTATCCACCCAGAGTACTAGCAAGCGCAACCTTCCAGTGTGCATTGTATCATTGTACTAAGGTGGCCTGGAGCTTAAACCACCTCTTCGAACAACACTACACTTGATCTTAGCCAAAAGGCCGAGAAGCGATAACCAGAATTGGTTTGGGCCTCGAGTGGCACCCTGGCCTATGCCGGACACATCTTAGGGAGAGAGAGCGAGAGGGAGACAAACCCACGCCTACACAAGACATTTTGTCACCCAAGCCAACCCTTGAAAAGGCTGCTTTGCAGAGCAAAAACAAGAAGAATGGTGCGTTTTGCAGCCGCCGCCCACTGCAATGAATCTGAATAACTCCTCCTTTTGGGCGCAAGCAACTCCCCTCCCCCTTGCAGTCTTTTCAATTCATGATACAAAAAGACGGACAGGACAGGTTGCCTGACTTTCCGTCACTGCCACCCTTTGCCATCCTTACCCGTAGAAAGCCCTTTCATCATCCCCAAACCCTAATCTTTTCCCTTCCCTTCCCAGCCCCAAACCCTGCCCTCTGTACCCATCTCACCACCCGCATCCCTTCTCCTATCATCCCCCTACCACCCGAGAAAAAAAAAAAAAAAAAGCTTGCCCCCTCCTTCCACTAGCCCACCTCCCACCCAAAGAGAAACTTCTGCTGCGCAGCTAGCTTTCTAGGCAGCAGCGCTATTGTGATGTCAGCGGGGGGCATTGTGACAAGCCGCCAGTGTTCCGTCTCTTCATGTTGTGCACTGTTCAAACGGAAAATACATCAACAGGCAGACTACAGAAAAGCTTACTAACAAAGGTTAGAGGGGGGCTTTCTCAGAGGGCTTTTTACAGTTTGTCTATTCCCAATTAGCCGTTTAAGTGTACTTAATGAAAGTAGTAATTCTTTCATAGGCCGCCCATTCTTAGTATTTGACGTTCCTTATATTGCGGTATCAGGCTGCGCAGCAGGTTGCAAAACATTCATCACCCATGACTGTCCCCAATTGGGTTCAGAAGCTAAATGTCTATCATGACCTCTCTTTTAGAATGTCCAAGAGCAAGCAAACTCTTCCTCCAGGTGAGGGAGCCAACAGCCCACTCAAGACATCATCATTGCTCAAAGAAAACCCCAAAAACCAATGCATGATAGGAATAAACAGGTAACTTTCTTTGGAGTGGAAGCGGAGAGATCGCACCAGATGCCAATTCTAGATCTTATCACACCTGTGGTCACTGCAGCAGCAGGTGAATCCACTTTGTCCAAAAGGGATCTATTCCATTCAATTGCAAATGATCTAGATAAGACAGAGAACAAGATACTGCAGCACGGGACATAGTCGAGTTGGTCAGGTTGAGTGGTGATGAGTTTGCTATTTGGATGAATAAAGAAAGTAAAAAGTGTGAAAGATAAAAAAACAAAAGGAGGAAGCATTGAGGTGCATATGAAGACGTATGCTTTCTTCCAATTCATTAAATCGGGCTAATATGAATCAGGTGAATTGAGTTCTGCTTTTGGAAACTGGGTTAAGAAGGGGTGCACCGGTCCTGGAGGTACTGCAATACCAGGTCAATGCGTGGAGTGGACAGAGCAAGCTCTTTTTCCATCTCCCTGTTCTAAAAATCCATTTAATATATGGTCCCCAGATAGGGGACGTATCAGATATTAAACTGATAAGAACAGATTTTTTTTTTTTTTTTTTTGAAGGATGAGTTTGAAAATAATAAAGTGACCGCCTCTCGTTGCCCAGATAACTGTCCGTCACAAGAGGGCTATGACATCCTACGATGCACACTCCCCCAAGGCCAGCAGTTGTGCAATACCCTGGCACCTTTCAGCACCAACCAAGGTAGTACCCTCCCAAACTACACTTGATCTTAGCCAAAAGGCCGAGAAGCGATAACCAGAATTGGTTTGGGCCTCGAGTGGCACCCTGGCCTATGCCGGACACATCTTAGGGAGAGAGAGCGAGAGGGACACAAACCCACGCCTACACAAGACATTTTGTCACCCAAGCCAACCCTTGAAAAGGCTGCTTTGCAGAGCAAAAACAAGAAGAATGGTGCGTTTTGCAGCCGCCGCCCACTGCAATGAATCTGAATAACTCCTCCTTTTGGGCGCAAGCAACTCCCCTCCCCCTTGCAGTCTTTTCAATTCATGATACAAAAAGACGGACAGGACAGGTTGCCTGACTTTCCGTCACTGCCACCCTTTGCCATCCTTACCCGTAGAAAGCCCTTTCATCATCCCCAAACCCTAATCTTTTCCCTTCCCTTCCCAGCCCCAAACCCTGCCCTCTGTACCCATCTCACCACCCGCATCCCTTCTCCTATCATCCCCCTACCACCCGAGAAAAAAAAAAAAAAAAAAGCTTGCCACCTCCTTCCACTAGCCCACCTCCCACCCAAAGAGAAACTTCTGCTGCGCAGCTAGCTTTCTAGGCAGCAGCGCTATTGTGATGTCAGCGGGGGGCATTGTGACAAGCCGCCAGTGTTCCGTCTCTTCATGTTGTGCACTGTTCAAACGGAAAATACATCAACAGGCAGACTACAGAAAAGCTTACTAACAAAGGTTAGAGGGGGGCTTTCTCAGAGGGCTTTTTACAGTTTGTCTATTCCCAATTAGCCGTTTAAGTGTACTTAATGAAAGTAGTAATTCTTTCATAGGCCGCCCATTCTTAGTATTTGACGTTCCTTATATTGCGGTATCAGGCTGCGCAGCAGGTTGCAAAACATTCATCACCCATGACTGTCCCCAATTGGGTTCAGAAGCTAAATGTCTATCATGACCTCTCTTTTAGAATGTCCAAGAGCAAGCAAACTCTTCCTCCAGGTGAGGGAGCCAACAGCCCACTCAAGACATCATCATTGCTCAAAGAAAACCCCAAAAACCAATGCATGATAGGAATAAACAGGTAACTTTCTTTGGAGTGGAAGCGGAGAGATCGCACCAGATGCCAATTCTAGATCTTATCACACCTGTGGTCACTGCAGCAGCAGGTGAATCCACTTTGTCCAAAAGGGATCTATTCCATTCAATTGCAAATGATCTAGATAAGACAGAGAACAAGATACTGCAGCACGGGACATAGTCGAGTTGGTCAGGTTGAGTGGTGATGAGTTTGCTATTTGGATGAATAAAGAAAGTAAAAAGTGTGAAAGATAAAAAACAAAAGGAGGAAGTATTGAGGTGCATATGAAGACGTATGCTTTCTTCCAATTCATTAAATCGGGCTAATATGAATCAGGTGAATTGAGTTCTGCTTTTGGAAACTGGGTTAAGAAGGGGTGCACCGGTCCTGGAGGTACTGCAATACCAGGTCAATGCGTGGAGTGGACAGAGCAAGCTCTTTTTCCATCTCCCTGTTCTAAAAATCCATTTAATATATGGTCCCCAGATAGGGGACGTATCAGATATTAAACTGATAAGAACAGATGAGATTTCATCCGCAATTTTCAGAAACGGTCATCGGCCACCACACAAAAGCGCAGTGCCGCAGGTGATCGCCTCCCGAGCCCAGGAACCACCAGCCACAAGGGGGACGTAAGCACCAAAAGGCGCAACAATCTCCAAGGCCGGCGGTTGTGCAAGCCCGGGCCCCTCCCAGCCAAGACCAAGGCAAACCCAATGAAGGGACTACACTTGATCTTAGCCAAAAGGCCGAGAAGCGATAACCAGAATTGGTTTGGGCCTCGAGTGGCACCCTGGCCTATGCCGGACACATCTTAGGGAGAGAGAGCGAGAGGGAGACAAACCCACGCCTACACAAGACATTTTGTCACCCAAGCCAACCCTTGAAAAGGCTGCTTTGCAGAGCAAAAACAAGAAGAATGGTGCGTTTTGCAGCCGCCGCCCACTGCAATGAATCTGAATAACTCCTCCTTTTGGGCGCAAGCAACTCCCCTCCCCCTTGCAGTCTTTTCAATTCATGATACAAAAAGACGGACAGGACAGGTTGCCTGACTTTCCGTCACTGCCACCCTTTGCCATCCTTACCCGTAGAAAGCCCTTTCATCATCCCCAAACCCTAATCTTTTCCCTTCCCTTCCCAGCCCCAAACCCTGCCCTCTGTACCCATCTCACCACCCGCATCCCTTCTCCTATCATCCCCCTACCACCCGAGAAAAAAAAAAAAAAAAAAGCTTGCCCCCTCCTTCCACTAGCCCACCTCCCACCCAAAGAGAAACTTCTGCTGCGCAGCTAGCTTTCTAGGCAGCAGCGCTATTGTGATGTCAGCGGGGGGCATTGTGACAAGCCGCCAGTGTTCCGTCTCTTCATGTTGTGCACTGTTCAAACGGAAAATACATCAACAGGCAGACTACAGAAAAGCTTACTAACAAAGGTTAGAGGGGGGCTTTCTCAGAGGGCTTTTTACAGTTTGTCTATTCCCAATTAGCCGTTTAAGTGTACTTAATGAAAGTAGTAATTCTTTCATAGGCCGCCCATTCTTAGTATTTGACGTTCCTTATATTGCGGTATCAGGCTGCGCAGCAGGTTGCAAAACATTCATCACCCATGACTGTCCCCAATTGGGTTCAGAAGCTAAATGTCTATCATGACCTCTCTTTTAGAATGTCCAAGAGCAAGCAAACTCTTCCTCCAGGTGAGGGAGCCAACAGCCCACTCAAGACATCATCATTGCTCAAAGAAAACCCCAAAAACCAATGCATGATAGGAATAAACAGGTAACTTTCTTTGGAGTGGAAGCGGAGAGATCGCACCAGATGCCAATTCTAGATCTTATCACACCTGTGGTCACTGCAGCAGCAGGTGAATCCACTTTGTCCAAAAGGGATCTATTCCATTCAATTGCAAATGATCTAGATAAGACAGAGAACAAGATACTGCAGCACGGGACATAGTCGAGTTGGTCAGGTTGAGTGGTGATGAGTTTGCTATTTGGATGAATAAAGAAAGTAAAAAGTGTGAAAGATAAAAAACAAAAGGAGGAAGTATTGAGGTGCATATGAAGACGTATGCTTTCTTCCAATTCATTAAATCGGGCTAATATGAATCAGGTGAATTGAGTTCTGCTTTTGGAAACTGGGTTAAGAAGGGGTGCACCGGTCCTGGAGGAACTGCAATACCAGGTCAATGCGTGGAGTGGACAGAGCAAGCTCTTTTTCCATCTCCCTGTTCTAAAAATCCATTTAATATATGGTCCCCAGATAGGGGACGTATCAGATATTAAACTGATAAGAACAGATACTACACTTGATCTTAGCCAAAAGGCCGAGAAGCGATAACCAGAATTGGTTTGGGCCTCGAGTGGCACCCTGGCCTATGCCGGACACATCTTAGGGAGAGAGAGCGAGAGGGAGACAAACCCACGCCTACACAAGACATTTTGTCACCCAAGCCAACCCTTGAAAAGGCTGCTTTGCAGAGCAAAAACAAGAAGAATGGTGCGTTTTGCAGCCGCCGCCCACTGCAATGAATCTGAATAACTCCTCCTTTTGGGCGCAAGCAACTCCCCTCCCCCTTGCAGTCTTTTCAATTCATGATACAAAAAGACGGACAGGACAGGTTGCCTGACTTTCCGTCACTGCCACCCTTTGCCATCCTTACCCGTAGAAAGCCCTTTCATCATCCCCAAACCCTAATCTTTTCCCTTCCCTTCCCAGCCCCAAACCCTGCCCTCTGTACCCATCTCACCACCCGCATCCCTTCTCCTATCATCCCCCTACCACCCGAGAAAAAAAAAAAAAAAAAAGCTTGCCCCCTCCTTCCACTAGCCCACCTCCCACCCAAAGAGAAACTTCTGCTGCGCAGCTAGCTTTCTAGGCAGCAGCGCTATTGTGATGTCAGCGGGGGGCATTGTGACAAGCCGCCAGTGTTCCGTCTCTTCATGTTGTGCACTGTTCAAACGGAAAATACATCAACAGGCAGACTACAGAAAAGCTTACTAACAAAGGTTAGAGGGGGGCTTTCTCAGAGGGCTTTTTACAGTTTGTCTATTCCCAATTAGCCGTTTAAGTGTACTTAATGAAAGTAGTAATTCTTTCATAGGCCGCCCATTCTTAGTATTTGACGTTCCTTATATTGCGGTATCAGGCTGCGCAGCAGGTTGCAAAACATTCATCACCCATGACTGTCCCCAATTTGGTTCAGAAGCTAAATGTCTATCATGACCTCTCTTTTAGAATGTCCAAGAGCAAGCAAACTCTTCCTCCAGGTGAGGGAGCCAACAGCCCACTCAAGACATCATCATTGCTCAAAGAAAACCCCAAAAACCAATGCATGATAGGAATAAACAGGTAACTTTCTTTGGAGTGGAAGCGGAGAGATCGCACCAGATGCCAATTCTAGATCTTATCACACCTGTGGTCACTGCAGCAGCAGGTGAATCCACTTTGTCCAAAAGGGATCTATTCCATTCAATTGCAAATGATCTAGATAAGACAGAGAACAAGATACTGCAGCACGGGACATAGTCGAGTTGGTCAGGTTGATTGGTGATGAGTTTGCTATTTGGATGAATAAAGAAAGTAAAAAGTGTGAAAGATAAAAAACAAAAGGAGGAAGTATTGAGGTGCATATGAAGACGTATGCTTTCTTCCAATTCATTAAATCGGGCTAATATGAATCAGGTGAATTGAGTTCTGCTTTTGGAAACTGGGTTAAGAAGGGGTGCACCGGTCCTGGAGGTACTGCAATACCAGGTCAATGCGTGGAGTGGACAGAGCAAGCTCTTTTTCCATCTCCCTGTTCTAAAAATCCATTTAATATATGGTCCCCAGATAGGGGACGTATCAGATATTAAACTGATAAGAACAGATGAGATTTCATCCGCAATTTTCAGAATCAAGGTAGCCCCGAAGGCCAGCAGGCCACCACACAAAAGCGCAGTGCCTGGGTGATCGCCTCCCGAGCCCAGGAACCACCAGCCACAAGGGGACGTAAGCACCAAAAGGCGCAACAATCCCCGAGGCCGGCGGTCGTGCAAGCCCGGGCCCCTCCCAGCCAAGACCAAGGCAAACCCAATGAAGAGACTACACTTGATCTTAGCCAAAAGGCCGAGAAGCGATAACCAGAATTGGTTTGGGCCTCGAGTGGCACCCTGGCCTATGCCGGACACATCTTAGGGAGAGAGAGCGAGAGGGAGACAAACCCACGCCTACACAAGACATTTTGTCACCCAAGCCAACCCTTGAAAAGGCTGCTTTGCAGAGCAAAAACAAGAAGAATGGTGCGTTTTGCAGCCGCCGCCCACTGCAATGAATCTGAATAACTCCTCCTTTTGGGCGCAAGCAACTCCCCTCCCCCTTGCAGTCTTTTCAATTCATGATACAAAAAGACGGACAGGACAGGTTGCCTGACTTTCCGTCACTGCCACCCTTTGCCATCCTTACCCGTAGAAAGCCCTTTCATCATCCCCAAACCCTAATCTTTTCCCTTCCCTTCCCAGCCCCAAACCCTGCCCTCTGTACCCATCTCACCACCCGCATCCCTTCTCCTATCATCCCCCTACCACCCGAGAAAAAAAAAAAAGCTTGCCCCCTCCTTCCACTAGCCCACCTCCCACCCAAAGAGAAACTTCTGCTGCGCAGCTAGCTTTCTAGGCAGCAGCGCTATTGTGATGTCAGCGGGGGGCATTGTGACAAGCCGCCAGTGTTCCGTCTCTTCATGTTGTGCACTGTTCAAACGGAAAATACATCAACAGGCAGACTACAGAAAAGCTTACTAACAAAGGTTAGAGGGGGGCTTTCTCAGAGGGCTTTTTACAGTTTGTCTATTCCCAATTAGCCGTTTAAGTGTACTTAATGAAAGTAGTAATTCTTTCATAGGCCGCCCATTCTTAGTATTTGACGTTCCTTATATTGCGGTATCAGGCTGCGCAGCAGGTTGCAAAACATTCATCACCCATGACTGTCCCCAATTGGGTTCAGAAGCTAAATGTCTATCATGACCTCTCTTTTAGAATGTCCAAGAGCAAGCAAACTCTTCCTCCAGGAGGGGGAGCCAACAGCCCACTCAAGACATCATCATTGCTCAAAGAAAACCCCAAAAACCAATGCATGATAGGAATAAACAGGTAACTTTCTTTGGAGTGGAAGCGGAGAGATCGCACCAGATGCCAATTCTAGATCTTATCACACCTGTGGTCACTGCAGCAGCAGGTGAATCCACTTTGTCCAAAAGGGATCTATTCCATTCAATTGCAAATGATCTAGATAAGACAGAGAACAAGATACTGCAGCACGGGACATAGTCGAGTTGGTCAGGTTGAGTGGTGATGAGTTTGCTATTTGGATGAATAAAGAAAGTAAAAAGTGTGAAAGATAAAAAACAAAAGGAGGAAGTATTGAGGTGCATATGAAGACGTATGCTTTCTTCCAATTCATTAAATCGGGCTAATATGAATCAGGTGAATTGAGTTCTGCTTTTGGAAACTGGGTTAAGAAGGGGTGCACCGGTCCTGGAGGTACTGCAATACCAGGTCAATGCGTGGAGTGGACAGAGCAAGCTCTTTTTCCATCTCCCTGTTCTAAAAATCCATTTAATATATGGTCCCCAGATAGGGGACGTATCAGATATTAAACTGATAAGAACAGATTTTTTGATTTAATGAAGCTTTCCAAAGCACCGCAAAAAATGCATGACCGAAGTCACACCAAAAACAGTGCAAAGGCTAGGATTCGTGTGGACCCCTCCGTGAGGAGAGGGTCCCCAAAAATCAACCCCGTCCCTCCGAGCCAGAAGGCCACAGCAAGGGTCAGGGATCTTCGGTGCTCCCCCAAGCCGAAGCCTGGTTGAGCCTTGTCGTTGCTCCCAGCGTCCACCCAGGCATCTTACCCAAGTGGAGTAGAGAGCTACTAGTTGTTGGTTTCGCAGCCGAAACTGCCCGGACCGTCAACCGGTGTTGGTTTCTCAGCCCAAGGCTAACCGGACCTCCAACCGGGTGTTGGTTTCTCAGCCGAAGCTGACCCGGACCTCCAACCGGGTGTTGGTTTCTCAGCCGAAGCTGACCCGGACCTCCTACCGGGTGTTGGTTTCTCAGCCGAAGCTGACCCGGACCTCCAACCGGGTGTTGGTTTCTCAGCCAAAGCTGACCCGGACCTCCAACCGGGTGTTGGTTTCTCAGCCCAAAGCTGAACGGACCTCCGACCATGATTATAAAAATTTCCCTTCCTAGCCAGAAGGCCGGGATAGAGCAATATGCTCAGAAAGTATGAAAGGGCAAGGTACGGTGTGCTACAGAGCCCAAGGCTCGCCGGGGTCCCAAGCCAGCAAGCTCAGACTCACTCCAGGGTCGTCAATCCTGGGGCACATTGCACCATAGCCCCCACACTTACTCAGTCTAATAGCCTCGATCCTGGTAGGGCATGGTTTCCTCTAGATGGATATACTATCCTCCCAAAGTACTAACAAGCGCCCAACCTTCCAGTGTGCATTGCATCATTGTACTAAGGTGGCCGGAGCCTTAAACCACCTTTTCGAACGATACTACACTTGATCTTAGCCAAAAGGCCGAGAAGCGATAACCAGAATTGGTTGGGGGCCTCCGAGTGGCACCCTGGCCTATGCCGGACACATCTTAGGGAGAGAGAGCGAGAGGGAGACAAACCCACGCCTACACAAGACATTTTGTCACCCAAGCCAACCCTTGAAAAGGGCTGCTTTGCAGAGCAAAAACAAGAAGAATGGTGCGTTTTGCAGCCGCCGCCCACTGCAATGAATCTGAATAACTCCTCCTTTTGGGCGCAAGCAACTCCCCTCCCCCTTGCAGTCTTTTCAATTCATTGATACAAAAAGACGGACAGGGACAGGTTGCCTGACTTTCCGTCACTGCCACCCTTTGCCATCCTTACCCGTAGAAAGCCCTTTCATCATCCCCAAACCCTAATCTTTTCCCTTCCTTCCCAGCCCCAAACCTGCCCTCTGTACCCATCTCACCACCCGCATCCCCTTCTCCTATCATCCCCCTACCACCCAGAAGAAAAAAAAAAAAAAAAGCTTGCCCCCTCCTTCCACTGAGCCCCACCTCCACCCAAAGAGGAAACTTCTGCTGCGCAGCTAGCTTTCTAGGCAGCAGCGCTATTGTGATGTCAGCGGGGGCATTGTGACAAGCCGCCAGTGTTCCGTCTCTTCATGTTGTGCACTGTTCAACGGAAAATACATCAACAGGCCAGACTACAGAAAAGCTTACTAACAAAGGTTAGAGGGGGGCTTTCTCAGAGGGCTTTTTACAGTTTGTCTATTCCCCAATAGCCGTTTAAGTGTACTTAATGAAAGTAGTAATTCTTTCATAGGGCCGCCCATTCTTAGTATTTGACGTTCCTTATATTGCGGTATCAGGCTGCGCAGCAGTTGCAAAACATTCATCACCCATGACTGTCCCCAATTGGGTTCAGAAGCTAAATGTCTATCATGACCTCTCTTTTAGAATGTCCAAGAGCAAGCAAACTCTTCCTCCAGGTGAGGGAGCCAACAGCCCACTCAAGACATCATCATTGCTCAAAGAAAACCCCAAAAACCAATGCATGATAGGAATAAACAGGTAACTTTCCTTTGGAGTGGAAGCGGAGAGATCGCACCAGATGCCAATTCTAGATCTTATCACACCTGTGGTCACTGCAGCAGCAGGTGAATCCACTTTGTCCAAAAGGGATCTATTCCATTCAATTGCAAATGATCTAGATAAGACAGAGAACAAGATACTGCAGCACGGGACATAGTCGAGTTGGTCAGGTTGAGTGGTGATGAGTTTGCTATTTGGATGAATAAAGAAAGTAAAAAGTGTGAAAGATAAAAAACAAAAGGAGGAAGTATTGAGGTGCATATGAAGACGTATGCTTTCTTCCAATTCATTAAATCGGGGCTAATATGAATCAGGTGAATGAGTTCTTGCTTGTTGGAAACTGGGTTAAGAAGGGGTGCACCGGTCCTGGAGGTACTGCAATACCAGGTCAATGCGTGGAGTGGACAGAGCAAGCTCTTTTTCCATCTCCCCTGTTCTAAAAATCCATTTAATATATGGTCCCCAGATAGGGGACGTATCAGATATTAAACTGATAAGAACAGATACTACACTTGATCTTTAGCCAAAAGGCCGAGAAGCGATAACCAGAATTCGTTTGGGCCTCGGAGTGGCACCCTGGCCTATGCCGGGCACATCTTAGGGAGAGAGAGCGAGAGGGAGACAAACCCACGCCTACACAAGACATTTTGTCACCCAAGCCAACCCTTTGAAAAGGCCTGCTTTGCAGAGCAAAAAACAAGAAGAATGGTGCGTTTTGCAGCCGCCGCCCACTGCAATGAATCTGAATAACTCCTCCTTTTGGGCGCAAGCAACTCCCCTCCCCCTTGCAGTCTTTTCAATTCATGATACAAAAAGACGGACAGGACAGGTTGCCTGACTTTCCGTCACTGCCACCCTTTGCCATCCTTACCCGTAGAAAGCCCTTTCATCATCCCCAAACCCTAATCTTTTCCCTTCCCTTCCCAGCCCCAAACCCTGCCCTCTGTACCCATCTCACCACCCGCATCCCTTCTCCTATCATCCCCCTACCACCCGAGAAAAAAAAAAAAAAAAAAGCTTGCCCCCTCCTTCCACTAGCCCACCTCCCACCGAAAGAGAAACTTCTGCTGCGCAGCTAGCTTTCTAGGCAGCAGCGCTATTGTGATGTCAGCGGGGGGCATTGTGACAAGCCGCCAGTGTTCCGTCTCTTCATGTTGTGCACTGTTCAAACGGAAAATACATCAACAGGCAGACTACAGAAAAGCTTACTAACAAAGGTTAGAGGGGGGCTTTCTCAGAGGGCTTTTTACAGTTTGTCTATTCCCAATTAGCCGTTTAAGTGTACTTAATGAAAGTAGTAATTCTTTCATAGGCCGCCCATTCTTAGTATTTGACGTTCCTTATATTGCGGTATCAGGCTGCGCAGCAGGTTGCAAAACATTCATCACCCATGACTGTCCCCAATTGGGTTCAGAAGCTAAATGTCTATCATGACCTCTCTTTTAGAATGTCCAAGAGCAAGCAAACTCTTCCTCCAGGTGAGGGAGCCAACAGCCCACTCAAGACATCATCATTGCTCAAAGAAAACCCCAAAAACCAATGCATGATAGGAATAAACAGGTAACTTTCTTTGGAGTGGAAGCGGAGAGATCGCACCAGATGCCAATTCTAGATCTTATCACACCTGTGGTCACTGCAGCAGCAGGTGAATCCACTTTGTCCAAAAGGGATCTATTCCATTCAATTGCAAATGATCTAGATAAGACGGAGAACAAGATACTGCAGCACGGGACATAGTCGAGTTGGTCAGGTTGAGTGGTGATGAGTTTGCTATTTGGATGAATAAAGAAAGTAAAAAGTGTGAAAGATAAAAAACAAAAGGAGGAAGTATTGAGGTGCATATGAAGACGTATGCTTTCTTCCAATTCATTAAATCGGGCTAATATGAATCAGGTGAATTGAGTTCTGCTTTTGGAAACTGGGTTAAGAAGGGGTGCACCGGTCCTGGAGGTACTGCAATACCAGGTCAATGCGTGGAGTGGACAGAGCAAGCTCTTTTTCCATCTCCCTGTTCTAAAAATCCATTTAATATATGGTCCCCAGATAGGGGACGTATCAGATATTAAACTGATAAGAACAGATTTTTTTTTTTTTTTGAAGGATGAGTTTGAAAATAATAAAGTGACCGCCTCTCGTTGCCCAGGTAACTGTCCGTCACAAGAGGGCTATGACATCCTACGATGCACACTCCCCCAAGGCCAGCAGTTGTGCAATACCCTGGCACCTTTCAGCACCAACCAAGGTAGTACCCTCCCAAACTACACTTGATCTTAGCCAAAAGGCCGAGAAGCGATAACCAGAATTGGTTTGGGCCTCGAGTGGCACCCTGGCCTATGCCGGACACATCTTAGGGAGAGAGAGCGAGAGGGAGACAAACCCACGCCTACACAAGACATTTTGTCACCCAAGCCAACCCTTGAAAAGGCTGCTTTGCAGAGCAAAAACAAGAAGAATGGTGCGTTTTGCAGCCGCCGCCCACTGCAATGAATCTGAATAACTCCTCCTTTTGGGCGCAAGCAACTCCCCTCCCCCTTGCAGTCTTTTCAATTCATGATACAAAAAGACGGACAGGACAGGTTGCCTGACTTTCCGTCACTGCCACCCTTTGCCATCCTTACCCGTAGAAAGCCCTTTCATCATCCCCAAACCCTAATCTTTTCCCTTCCCTTCCCAGCCCCAAACCCTGCCCTCTGTACCCATCTCACCACCCGCATCCCTTCTCCTATCATCCCCCTACCACCCGAGAAAAAAAAAAAAAAAAAAGCTTGCCCCCTCCTTCCACTAGCCCACCTCCCACCCAAAGAGAAACTTCTGCTGCGCAGCTAGCTTTCTAGGCAGCAGCGCTATTGTGATGTCAGCGGGGGGCATTGTGACAAGCCGCCAGTGTTCCGTCTCTTCATGTTGTGCACTGTTCAAACGGAAAATACATCAACAGGCAGACTACAGAAAAGCTTACTAACAAAGGTTAGAGGGGGGCTTTCTCAGAGGGCTTTTTACAGTTTGTCTATTCCCAATTAGCCGTTTAAGTGTACTTAATGAAAGTAGTAATTCTTTCATAGGCCGCCCATTCTTAGTATTTGACGTTCCTTATATTGCGGTATCAGGCTGCGCAGCAGGTTGCAAAACATTCATCACCCATGACTGTCCCCAATTGGGTTCAGAAGCTAAATGTCTATCATGACCTCTCTTTTAGAATGTCCAAGAGCAAGCAAACTCTTCCTCCAGGTGAGGGAGCCAACAGCCCACTCAAGACATCATCATTGCTCAAAGAAAACCCCAAAAACCAATGCATGATAGGAATAAACAGGTAACTTTCTTTGGAGTGGAAGCGGAGAGATCGCACCAGATGCCAATTCTAGATCTTATCACACCTGTGGTCACTGCAGCAGCAGGTGAATCCACTTTGTCCAAAAGGGATCTATTCCATTCAATTGCAAATGATCTAGATAAGACGGAGAACAAGATACTGCAGCACGGGACATAGTCGAGTTGGTCAGGTTGAGTGGTGATGAGTTTGCTATTTGGATGAATAAAGAAAGTAAAAAGTGTGAAAGATAAAAAACAAAAGGAGGAAGTATTGAGGTGCATATGAAGACGTATGCTTTCTTCCAATTCATTAAATCGGGCTAATATGAATCAGGTGAATTGAGTTCTGCTTTTGGAAACTGGGTTAAGAAGGGGTGCACCGGTCCTGGAGGTACTGCAATACCAGGTCAATGCGTGGAGTGGACAGAGCAAGCTCTTTTTCCATCTCCCTGTTCTAAAAATCCATTTAATATATGGTCCCCAGATAGGGGACGTATCAGATATTAAACTGATAAGAACAGATTTTTTTTTTTTTTTGAAGGATGAGTTTGAAAATAATAAAGTGACCGCCTCTCGTTGCCCAGGTAACTGTCCGTCACAAGAGGGCTATGACATCCTACGATGCACACTCCCCCAAGGCCAGCAGTTGTGCAATACCCTGGCACCTTTCAGCACCAACCAAGGTAGTACCCTCCCAAACTACACTTGATCTTAGCCAAAAGGCCGAGAAGCGATAACCAGAATTGGTTTGGGCCTCGAGTGGCACCCTGGCCTATGCCGGACACATCTTAGGGAGAGAGAGCGAGAGGGAGACAAACCCACGCCTACACAAGACATTTTGTCACCCAAGCCAACCCTTGAAAAGGCTGCTTTGCAGAGCAAAAACAAGAAGAATGGTGCGTTTTGCAGCCGCCGCCCACTGCAATGAATCTGAATAACTCCTCCTTTTGGGCGCAAGCAACTCCCCTCCCCCTTGCAGTCTTTTCAATTCATGATACAAAAAGACGGACAGGACAGGTTGCCTGACTTTCCGTCACTGCCACCCTTTGCCATCCTTACCCGTAGAAAGCCCTTTCATCATCCCCAAACCCTAATCTTTTCCCTTCCCTTCCCAGCCCCAAACCCTGCCCTCTGTACCCATCTCACCACCCGCATCCCTTCTCCTATCATCCCCCTACCACCCGAGAAAAAAAAAAAAAAAAAAGCTTGCCCCCTCCTTCCACTAGCCCACCTCCCACCCAAAGAGAAACTTCTGCTGCGCAGCTAGCTTTCTAGGCAGCAGCGCTATTGTGATGTCAGCGGGGGGCATTGTGACAAGCCGCCAGTGTTCCGTCTCTTCATGTTGTGCACTGTTCAAACGGAAAATACATCAACAGGCAGACTACAGAAAAGCTTACTAACAAAGGTTAGAGGGGGGCTTTCTCAGAGGGCTTTTTACAGTTTGTCTATTCCCAATTAGCCGTTTAAGTGTACTTAATGAAAGTAGTAATTCTTTCATAGGCCGCCCATTCTTAGTATTTGACGTTCCTTATATTGCGGTATCAGGCTGCGCAGCAGGTTGCAAAACATTCATCACCCATGACTGTCCCCAATTGGGTTCAGAAGCTAAATGTCTATCATGACCTCTCTTTTAGAATGTCCAAGAGCAAGCAAACTCTTCCTCCAGGTGAGGGAGCCAACAGCCCACTCAAGACATCATCATTGCTCAAAGAAAACCCCAAAAACCAATGCATGATAGGAATAAACAGGTAACTTTCTTTGGAGTGGAAGCGGAGAGATCGCACCAGATGCCAATTCTAGATCTTATCACACCTGTGGTCACTGCAGCAGCAGGTGAATCCACTTTGTCCAAAAGGGATCTATTCCATTCAATTGCAAATGATCTAGATAAGACAGAGAACAAGATACTGCAGCACGGGACATAGTCGAGTTGGTCAGGTTGAGTGGTGATGAGTTTGCTATTTGGATGAATAAAGAAAGTAAAAAGTGTGAAAGATAAAAAACAAAAGGAGGAAGTATTGAGGTGCATATGAAGACGTATGCTTTCTTCCAATTCATTAAATCGGGCTAATATGAATCAGGTGAATTGAGTTCTGCTTTTGGAAACTGGGTTAAGAAGGGGTGCACCGGTCCTGGAGGTACTGCAATACCAGGTCAATGCGTGGAGTGGACAGAGCAAGCTCTTTTTCCATCTCCCTGTTCTAAAAATCCATTTAATATATGGTCCCCAGATAGGGGACGTATCAGATATTAAACTGATAAGAACAGATTTTTTTTTTTTTTTGAAGGATGAGTTTGAAAATAATAAAGTGACCGCCTCTCGTTGCCCAGGTAACTGTCCGTCACAAGAGGGCTATGACATCCTACGATGCACACTCCCCCAAGGCCAGCAGTTGTGCAATACCCTGGCACCTTTCAGCACCAACCAAGGTAGTACCCTCCCAAACTACACTTGATCTTAGCCAAAAGGCCGAGAAGCGATAACCAGAATTGGTTTGGGCCTCGAGTGGCACCCTGGCCTATGCCGGACACATCTTAGGGAGAGAGAGCGAGAGGGAGACAAACCCACGCCTACACAAGACATTTTGTCACCCAAGCCAACCCTTGAAAAGGCTGCTTTGCAGAGCAAAAACAAGAAGAATGGTGCGTTTTGCAGCCGCCGCCCACTGCAATGAATCTGAATAACTCCTCCTTTTGGGCGCAAGCAACTCCCCTCCCCCTTGCAGTCTTTTCAATTCATGATACAAAAAGACGGACAGGACAGGTTGCCTGACTTTCCGTCACTGCCACCCTTTGCCATCCTTACCCGTAGAAAGCCCTTTCATCATCCCCAAACCCTAATCTTTATCCTTCCCTTCCCAGCCCCAAACCCTGCCCTCTGTACCCATCTCACCACCCGCATCCCTTCTCCTATCATCCCCCTACCACCCGAGAAAAAAAAAAAAAAAAAAGCTTGCCCCCTCCTTCCACTAGCCCACCTCCCACCCAAAGAGAAACTTCTGCTGCGCAGCTAGCTTTCTAGGCAGCAGCGCTATTGTGATGTCAGCGGGGGGCATTGTGACAAGCCGCCAGTGTTCCGTCTCTTCATGTTGTGCACTGTTCAAACGGAAAATACATCAACAGGCAGACTACAGAAAAGCTTACTAACAAAGGTTAGAGGGGGGCTTTCTCAGAGGGCTTTTTACAGTTTGTCTATTCCCAATTAGCCGTTTAAGTGTACTTAATGAAAGTAGTAATTCTTTCATAGGCCGCCCATTCTTAGTATTTGACGTTCCTTATATTGCGGTATCAGGCTGCGCAGCAGGTTGCAAAACATTCATCACCCATGACTGTCCCCAATTGGGTTCAGAAGCTAAATGTCTATCATGACCTCTCTTTTAGAATGTCCAAGAGCAAGTGTGAAGCCCCACAGGTGTAGTGTCGGTGCATTACCTTCAGGGACTCCACTCAGCTGGATCTGGTCACCGGTAGGAGAATCTTCTATTTGTCGTGACGCCACTCTCAGTATTGCGGTCAGTGGGGACCGCCACTGCAGGTCGAGGGTCGCCTGGGGCTGATGGTGGGTGCAGTTAGTTGTAATAGCCTCCTGAGAGTGAGGCAAGCCCCAGGGCCCTGTGTAGGTGCGTAGAACCGCAAGGCGCAGAATAACTCCACACAGGCAGAATGTCTTTCAGGGTTTTTACTCACTTCAGGTGGCAGGGTGAGTAACCCGGGCGTAGCTGGGATGAACCAGGCGGGAACCAGGTATCCTTCAGGCTGACTTCTGATGGTGACTACCAACTCGCCTTCCTTAGCCCTTGGTGGTTTGGGGTGACCCCGACTTTTAGTCCCTATGGGGGTCACCCAGGGAAGTTGCTGAAGCCTCACTCCCCTTCGTTTGCCGTTTGCTTGTGGCCTGGACCAGCTCACTCCAGCTTCTTGCCTCCTGTGAGCTATGGGCCCTAACTGTGGCTACGTGGCTGCGGCTTTTGGGTGTTGTGGTGTGGGCTTTGAGGGCCCCACACCGGCAGGTTTAGCAAGGAAAGGTGGATCTATCCCCGCTCCGGGATCTGCCGCCCGTTTGGGCCTGGTTCTCCCTAGCAGTCTCCTTACTTCCCACTCTGTGCTCTCTCTCTAGCTGGAGATGGGTTTCGGGTAGCCCTCCTAGGTGACCGTTCTCCCCCGTCGGTAGCCACTGCGCGGACGCTGTCAGACTACAGCAGCCCAGGGGAAGGGGTCAGCTCTCCTCGGAGCTCCCTGGACTCTGCTCTGAACCGGCTCACATCTGGGACCTTCACTGCTGCTCCTGTCAGAGCTTCACTTTCCTGCTCATCACTCCTCCACACTCTGCTGCAGACTGTTTACTCCTCCTTCTCTTTTCCCTTTTGTGCCTGCCTACGCCACCTAGCAACCAGATTCTCTTACCACACCCCTTGAGAGGAGATGGAGGCTTTTGGCCCCCTCCACTATTCCAGTGGAGGCGAAGGCTTTTCCCCCTCCTGGGATCCCCAGGGGTCCTCTCATAGGTACATGTGTGAGACCTGATCACTATGCGCCTGTGTAGTCACACCTCGGTCAGCCTTCTGGATTACCTGTATTGTACTGTCCCCAGCATGGGTGCAGTACTCAGTGGTGCCTGACCAGGTCAGGGGCGCCACATTCCCCCTTAGTTATCACCAGCACGTCCTCGGGCTGCAAGACAACATTTTAAAATGCATAAAACATTAAAACATGTAAAACATTTTTAAAAGCACCAGGTACCATACATCACCACCCTCCACCCACAAGTCCGTTAACCCACCCAAAACCCTCTCACGTTGGCCGCGCCTTCAGCCACTACTGGCAGGATGTAGAGGCGGCTTTCATGGGCTGGTGGTCTTCAGGGTATACCTGGCCTGGTGGAGCCGCGCCTTCAGCCACTTCTGGCAGGATCCAGAGGCGGCCTCCACAGTTGGTGCTGACCAGGTACCCTCTTTGTGGTGGAGAGCCAGGCCCCATAAACAGGCATGCTCTCTGGTTGCAGGTAAGCCAAGGCCCTATATACGGACGTGCTCCCTGGTTGCAGACGAGCCAAGCCCCTAAACAGGCTGACTCTGGTGGTGGTGGTGCCCTCTGGTGTAACTATTTACACTGCGAGAGTTTGTGGCTATAGCCAGTTCATAGCCTTAAGGTTTATTTCTCACATCAGTTTATGTGGGCACATTCTTAAACTTGTAAAACGTTGCAAAACAAACTTTTCAAACTGGTAACTTGCTTTACTTTACATGAACTTTATGCAGACTCCTCCTCACCAGGGCTTGGGCCTGTAGGGCTGCGGCACCTGTTGCTTCCTTGACCTCTTTCTTCATCTGTGGTAGTCTCGTCAGTAGGTCCTTTGTCTTTTCTTTCTTTATCGCTGTCTTTCCTTTCTTCTTCTTTAGGACATGGTGCTACATCTAGCGCATACCAGCCTCTTTCGCCTTGATGCATGGTAAACTGCACTGTGTCTCCCATTCTCAGGTTTCTTCCAGGATGTCCTCTGGGCAAATGAGCTCTCACATCTCTTCTATTGACGAAGATACCTTCCTTTATGCCAGGTGCAACGATGAATCCGTATCCTGACTTCAGGCTAAAGTCTTCCACAATTCCTCTACAAAGGGGTCCTCTGACCTGTGCCTTGGCTCTTCTCAGGAACCGTTTTTCTTCTAGGTCTCTGGCCGTGACTTCTCTTTGCTCTGGGGATGGCGGTGCAGGGAAAGACTGGGTTCTACTACGGCGCCGTGTCTTGCGGACTGGATTCTGCTGGGTGGCTGCTTCACTGCTGGCAGGCTCCCAGGTGAGGTTGCTGGATAAATCTTCCTCAGCAGACGGTGTCAGGTCTTCTTCATCCCAGCGGGAATAGGGCAACATCTCTGGCTCTGGGCATGGATCCACTGCTGGTATCTCCTGAGTCAGCTCCTCAGCTTCCTGGCCTCCCCTCCCCCTTAGTTCTTCTGAGCACTCCTTTGGTGGCAGTGCTGGGGATGGACTTTCTTCAGCAGGCCCAGGCAGGGATCTCTTTGGCATGATTGCTGCAGGAGTCGTCTTGGGGGTATGCGGAGGGAGTATGTACTGGTCCACCAACCATTGTGGAAACTTGGCCTCCATGTCAGCCTTCAGCTGCCAGTATGCGGGGTCCTCCCCCAGCGTGGGCTTTCCAGCAGGGACCTCTTTGGACTGGGGAGCGGTGTCTGCTCTGGCCTTGCAGGCCGGGGTAAATGGTGATGCAATCTTATCTTGGCGGGCCGCGCCCTGCATGGCGGCGGCCTGGTCTTGGCGGGCCGCGCCCTGTATGGCGGCGGCCTGGTCTTGGCGGGCCGCGCCCTGTATGGCGGCGGCCTGGTCTTGGCGGGCCGCGCCCTGTATGGCGGCGGCCTGGTCTTGGCGGGCCGCGCCCTGTATGGCGGCGGCCTGGATCGGCGTCGCAGCTGCGATGGGCTCTGTGCAGGCTGGGCTGGGCGTCACTGCAGCGATCGGAGCTTGGCGGGCCGCACCGGACGTGGCTGCGGCCTGGTTCAGCACCTCACTTGCGGCGCGGACGAGCGTTGCTGCTGCGGTGGGGTCTCGGCGGGCCGGGCCTAGCATGGCGGCGGCCTGGGTTAGTGTCACACCTGCGGCGTGGATGAGGGTCGCGGTGGCAGCCGGTTCTTTGCGGGCCGGACTGGGCGTTGCTGCAGGGACCGGGTCTTGGTGGGCCGAGCAGGGCATCGCTGCGGCGGCCGGGGCTTGGCGGGCCGCACCTGGCGTGGTTGCGGCCTGGCTCAGCGTCGCCGCGCCGGGCGCCTCTTCAGGGACCGCGGGCGTGGTAGCAGGGGTCGGGGCACTCGCGCTGGCAGGGGCATCATTGGACTCACCCATCGGTGGCAGCATCGGGGTCTGAGTCGTCACCGCCCGATCTGGCACTCGGCGCGCGGCTCTCCCTTCATAGGCCTGAACCGCGGCAGCCATCTCCAGAAGTTCCATGCGTTCTTCTCTGATCTGCTCCACGACCCGGGTCTCCAGTCGGTCACAGAACTGGGCCAGCTCCCGATACCACCAGGCAGCGGAGCCCGGTTCTGGGTTTCTGCGGTCAGACGCCATTTCTTCTGCGCCCTCTTCTGTACGATTTCCCAGCAGTGGACTCGTCGTTGCCTCTAGTAACAAGCTGTTCAGTTTCCGCTCTGCCTCTTTCAGCAGCTCCTCTCCCAGCAGCAGGCTTCTGGCTCCCTTTCTGTCCCGACGTCTCTGAACGCTTCCGCTCTCTTCACAAGCGAGGTCAGAACTCTGCAGGGGATCTCTGGGTAGCCACACCTCTTCGTGGGCGGTAACTTCTCCCAGCGCGGGCTGCTGTTGTTTTTCAGCGCGCTTTTCATGGTGGCAATATGGCGGCGCTTCCAATTTTTCAAGCGGACCGCTCAGGCACATGGTCACCTGTCTGGACAGGTCTAGTCCTTATCCTGTTCGTGACGCCAGATGTGAAGCCCCACAGGTGTAGTGTCGGTGCATTACCTTCAGGGACTCCACTCAGCTGGATCTGGTCACCGGTAGGAGAATCTTCTATTTGTCGTGACGCCACTCTCAGTATTGCGGTCAGTGGGGACCGCCACTGCAGGTCGAGGGTCGCCTGGGGCTGATGGTGGGTGCAGTTAGTTGTAATAGCCTCCTGAGAGTGAGGCAAGCCCCAGGGCCCTGTGTAGGTGCGTAGAACCACAAGGCGCAGAATAACTCCACACAGGCAGAATGTCTTTCAGGGTTTTTACTCACTTCAGGTGGCAGGGTGAGTAACCCGGGCGTAGCTGGGATGAACCAGGCGGGAACCAGGTATCCTTCAGGCTGACTTCTGATGGTGACTACCAACTCGCCTTCCTTAGCCCTTGGTGGTTTGGGGTGACCCCGACTTTTAGTCCCTATGGGGGTCACCCAGGGAAGTTGCTGAAGCCTCACTCCCCTTCGTTTGCCGTTTGCTTGTGGCCTGGACCAGCTCACTCCAGCTTCTTGCCTCCTGTGAGCTATGGGCCCTAACTGTGGCTACGTGGCTGCGGCTTTTGGGTGTTGTGGTGTGGGCTTTGAGGGCCCCACACCGGCAGGTTTAGCAAGGAAAGGTGGATCTATCCCCGCTCCGGGATCTGCCGCCCGTTTGGGCCTGGTTCTCCCTAGCAGTCTCCTTACTTCCCACTCTGTGCTCTCTCTCTAGCTGGAGATGGGTTTCGGGTAGCCCTCCTAGGTGACCGTTCTCCCCCGTCGGTAGCCACTGCGCGGACGCTGTCAGACTACAGCAGCCCAGGGGAAGGGGTCAGCTCTCCTCGGAGCTCCCTGGACTCTGCTCTGAACCGGCTCACATCTGGGACCTTCACTGCTGCTCCTGTCAGAGCTTCACTTTCCTGCTCCTCACTCCTCCACACTCTGCTGCAGACTGTTTACTCCTCCTTCTCTTTTCCCTTTTGTGCCTGCCTACGCCACCTAGCAACCAGATTCTCTTACCACACCCCTTGAGAGGAGATGGAGGCTTTTGGCCCCCTCCACTATTCCAGTGGAGGCGAAGGCTTTTCCCCCTCCTGGGATCCCCAGGGGTCCTATCATAGGTACATGTGTGAGACCTGATCACTATGCGCCTGTGTAGTCACACCTCGGTCAGCCTTCTGGATTACCTGTATTGTACTGTCCCCAGCATGGGTTCAGTACTCAGTGGTGCCTGACCAGGTCAGGGGCGCCACACAAGCAAACTCTTCCTCCAGGTGAGGGAGCCAACAGCCCACTCAAGACATCATCATTGCTCAAAGAAAACCCCAAAAACCAATGCATGATAGGAATAAACAGGTAACTTTCTTTGGAGTGGAAGCGGAGAGATCGCACCAGATGCCAATTCTAGATCTTATCACACCTGTGGTCACTGCAGCAGCAGGTGAATCCACTTTGTCCAAAAGGGATCTATTCCATTCAATTGCAAATGATCTAGATAAGACAGAGAACAAGATACTGCAGCACGGGACATAGTCGAGTTGGTCAGGTTGAGTGGTGATGAGTTTGCTATTTGGATGAATAAAGAAAGTAAAAAGTGTGAAAGATAAAAAACAAAAGGAGGAAGTATTGAGGTGCATATGAAGACGTATGCTTTCTTCCAATTCATTAAATCGGGCTAATATGAATCAGGTGAATTGAGTTCTGCTTTTGGAAACTGGGTTAAGAAGGGGTGCACCGGTCCTGGAGGTACTGCAATACCAGGTCAATGCGTGGAGTGGACAGAGCAAGCTCTTTTTCCATCTCCCTGTTCTAAAAATCCATTTAATATATGGTCCCCAGATAGGGGACGTATCAGATATTAAACTGATAAGAACAGATTTTTTTTTTTTTTTTTTGAAGGATGAGTTTGAAAATAATAAAGTGACCGCCTCTCGTTGCCCAGGTAACTGTCCGTCACAAGAGGGCTATGACATCCTACGATGCACACTCCCCCAAGGCCAGCAGTTGTGCAATACCCTGGCACCTTTCAGCACCAACCAAGGTAGTACCCTCCCAAACTACACTTGATCTTAGCCAAAAGGCCGAGAAGCGATAACCAGAATTGGTTTGGGCCTCGAGTGGCACCCTGGCCTATGCCGGACACATCTTAGGGAGAGAGAGCGAGAGGGAGACAAACCCACGCCTACACAAGACATTTTGTCACCCAAGCCAACCCTTGAAAAGGCTGCTTTGCAGAGCAAAAACAAGAAGAATGGTGCGTTTTGCAGCCGCCGCCCACTGCAATTAATCTGAATAACTCCTCCTTTTGGGCGCAAGCAACTCCCCTCCCCCTTGCAGTCTTTTCAATTGATGATACAAAAAGACGGACAGGACAGGTTGCCTGACTTTCCGTCACTGCCACCCTTTGCCATCCTTACCCGTAGAAAGCCCTTTCATCATCCCCAAACCCTAATCTTTTCCCTTCCCTTCCCAGCCCCAAACCCTGCCCTCTGTACCCATCTCACCACCCGCATCCCTTCTCCTATCATCCCCCTACCACCCGAGAAAAAAAAAAAAAAAAAGCTTGCCCCCTCCTTCCACTAGCCCACCTCCCACCCAAAGAGAAACTTCTGCTGCGCAGCTAGCTTTCTAGGCAGCAGCGCTATTGTGATGTCAGCGGGGGGCATTGTGACAAGCCGCCAGTGTTCCGTCTCTTCATGTTGTGCACTGTTCAAACGGAAAATACATCAACAGGCAGACTACAGAAAAGCTTACTAACAAAGGTTAGAGGGGGGCTTTCTCAGAGGGCTTTTTACAGTTTGTCTATTCCCAATTAGCCGTTTAAGTGTACTTAATGAAAGTAGTAATTCTTTCATAGGCCGCCCATTCTTAGTATTTGACGTTCCTTATATTGCGGTATCAGGCTGCGCAGCAGGTTGCAAAACATTCATCACCCATGACTGTCCCCAATTGGGTTCAGAAGCTAAATGTCTATCATGACCTCTCTTTTAGAATGTCCAAGAGCAAGCAAACTCTTCCTCCAGGTGAGGGAGCCAACAGCCCACTCAAGACATCATCATTGCTCAAAGAAAACCCCAAAAACAAATGCATGATAGGAATAAACAGGTAACTTTCTTTGGAGTGGAAGCGGAGAGATCGCACCAGATGCCAATTCTAGATCTTATCACACCTGTGGTCACTGCAGCAGCAGGTGAATCCACTTTGTCCAAAAGGGATCTATTCCATTCAATTGCAAATGATCTAGATAAGACAGAGAACAAGATACTGCAGCACGGGACATAGTCGAGTTGGTCAGGTTGAGTGGTGATGAGTTTGCTATTTGGATGAATAAAGAAAGTAAAAAGTGTGAAAGATAAAAAACAAAAGGAGGAAGTATTGAGGTGCATATGAAGACGTATGCTTTCTTCCAATTCATTAAATCGGGCTAATATGAATCAGGTGAATTGAGTTCTGCTTTTGGAAACTGGGTTAAGAAGGGGTGCACCGGTCCTGGAGGTACTGCAATACCAGGTCAATGCGTGGAGTGGACAGAGCAAGCTCTTTTTCCATCTCCCTGTTCTAAAAATCCATTTAATATATGGTCCCCAGATAGGGGACGTATCAGATATTAAACTGATAAGAACAGATTTTTTTTTTTTTTTTTTGATTTAACAGCATCTTTATTATCATGCACTTCTCAAAAAAAAGTAACAAACCATGTACGGTGCCGCAGCCCCGTACACACAGAAATATACAATCATTCTTACATAGCAATAGAGTACGACGCACTAAACTATACATCACGCTCCTATGCTATCCGTAGCACTCAAGCTGAAAGAAAAAGTTAGACAATAAATAACGACGAACCGGCGATTGGGAGATGGGGGTAGGGGAAAAGGGGATAGGGTGGGGAAATCACAAGCCCGAAGCTTTATTGAAGGACGCACATAAACGGGAAAAGGAGGGAGGGGGCGTGGAAGAGGTTTAGACCTCCTCCTCGGCGCTGTCGTCCGGACTGTCCATGATGGAATAGTCTCTGAGCAGGCTGTGGATCAGCCTGCGGCAGTCCTGGATAGACATCCTCTCCCTCTACACTTGATCTTAGCCAAAAGGCCGAGAAGCGATAACCAGAATTGGTTTGGGCCTCGAGTGGCACCCTGGCCTATGCCGGACACATCTTAGGGAGAGAGAGCGAGAGGGAGACAAACCCACGCCTACACAAGACATTTTGTCACCCAAGCCAACCCTTGAAAAGGCTGCTTTGCAGAGCAAAAACAAGAAGAATGGTGCGTTTTGCAGCCGCCGCCCACTGCAATGAATCTGAATAACTCCTCCTTTTGGGCGCAAGCAACTCCCCTCCCCCTTGCAGTCTTTTCAATTCATGATACAAAAAGACGGACAGGACAGGTTGCCTGACTTTCCGTCACTGCCACCCTTTGCCATCCTTACCCGTAGAAAGCCCTTTCATCATCCCCAAACCCTAATCTTTTCCCTTCCCTTCCCAGCCCCAAACCCTGCCCTCTGTACCCATCTCACCACCCGCATCCCTTCTCCTATCATCCCCCTACCACCCGAGAAAAAAAAAAGCTTGCCCCCTCCGTCCACTAGCCCACCTCCCACCCAAAGAGAAACTTCTGCTGCGCAGCTAGCTTTCTAGGCAGCAGCGCTATTGTGATGTCAGCGGGGGGCATTGTGACAAGCCGTCAGTGTTCCGTCTCTTCATGTTGTGCACTGTTCAAACGGAAAATACATCAACAGGCAGACTACAGAAAAGCTTACTAACAAAGGTTAGAGGGGGGCTTTCTCAGAGGGCTTTTTACAGTTTGTCTATTCCCAATTAGCCGTTTAAGTGTACTTAATGAAAGTAGTAATTCTTTCATAGGCCGCCCATTCTTAGTATTTGACGTTCCTTATATTGCGGTATCAGGCTGCGCAGCAGGTTGCAAAACATTCATCACCCATGACTGTCCTCAATTGGGTTCAGAAGCTAAATGTCTATCATGACCTCTCTTTTAGAATGTCCAAGAGCAAGCAAACTCTTCCTCCAGGTGAGGGAGCCAACAGCCCACTCAAGACATCATCATTGCTCAAAGAAAACCCCAAAAACCAATGCATGATAGGAATAAACAGGTAACTTTCTTTGGAGTGGAAGCGGAGAGATCGCACCAGATGCCAATTCTAGATCTTATCACACCTGTGGTCACTGCAGCAGCAGGTGAATCCACTTTGTCCAATAGGGATCTATTCCATTCAATTGCAAATGATCTAGATAAGACAGAGAACAAGATACTGCAGCACGGGACATAGTCGAGTTGGTCAGGTTGAGTGGTGATGAGTTTGCTATTTGGATGAATAAAGAAAGTAAAAAGTGTGAAAGATAAAAAACAAAAGGAGGAAGTATTGAGGTGCATATGAAGACGTATGCTTTCTTCCAATTCATTAAATCGGGCTAATATGAATCAGGTGAATTGAGTTCTGCTTTTGGAAACTGGGTTAAGAAGGGGTGCACCGGTCCTGGAGGTACTGCAATACCAGGTCAATGCGTGGAGTGGACAGAGCAAGCTCTTTTTCCATCTCCCTGTTCTAAAAATCCATTTAATATATGGTCCCCAGATAGGGGACGTATCAGATATTAAACTGATAAGAACAGATGAGATTACATCCGCAATTTTCAGAAAACGGTCATCGGCCACCACACAAAAGCGCAGTGCCGCAGGTGATCGCCTCCCGAGCCCAGGAACCACCAGCCATAAGGGGACGTAAGCACCAAAAGGCGCAACAATCCCAGAGGCCGGCGGTTGTGCAAGCCCGGGCCCCTCCCAGCCAAGACCAAGGCAAACACAATGAAGGGACTACACTTGATCTTAGCCAAAAGGCCGAGAAGCGATAACCAGAATTGGTTTGGGCCTCGAGTGGCACCCTGGCCTATGCCGGACACATCTTAGGGAGAGAGAGCGAGAGGGAGACAAACCCACGCCTACACAAGACATTTTGTCACCCAAGCCAACCCTTGAAAAGGCTGCTTTGCAGAGCAAAAACAAGAAGAATGGTGCGTTTTGCACCCGCCGCCCACTGCAATGAATCTGAATAACTCCTCCTTTTGGGCGCAAGCAACTCCCCTCCCCCTTGCAGTCTTTTCAATTCATGATACAAAAAGACGGACAGGACAGGTTGCCTGACTTTCCGTCACTGCCACCCTTTGCCATCCTTACCCGTAGAAAGCCCTTTCATCATCCCCAAACCCTAATCTTTTCCCTTCCCAGCCCCAAACCCTGCCCTCTGTACCCATCTCACCACCCGCATCCCTTCTCCTATCATCCCCCTACCACCCGAGAAAAAAAAAAAAAAAAAAGCTTGCCCCCTCCTTCCACTAGCCCACCTCCCACCCAAAGAGAAACTTCTGCTGCGCAGCTAGCTTTCTAGGCAGCAGCGCTATTGTGATGTCAGCGGGGGGCATTGTGACAAGCCGCCAGTGTTCCGTCTCTTCATGTTGTGCACTGTTCAAACGGAAAATACATCAACAGGCAGACTACAGAAAAGCTTACTAACAAAGGTTAGAGGGGGGCTTTCTCAGAGGGCTTTTTACAGTTTGTCTATTCCCAATTAGCCGTTTAAGTGTACTTAATGAAAGTAGTAATTCTTTCATAGGCCGCCCATTCTTAGTATTTGACGTTCCTTATATTGCGGTATCAGGCTGCGCAGCAGGTTGCAAAACATTCATCACCCATGACTGTCCCCAATTGGGTTCAGAAGCTAAATGTCTATCATGACCTCTCTTTTAGAATGTCCAAGAGCAAGCAAACTCTTCCTCCAGGTGAGGGAGCCAACAGCCCACTCAAGACATCATCATTGCTCAAAGAAAACCCCAAAAACCAATGCATGATAGGAATAAACAGGTAACTTTCTTTGGAGTGGAAGCGGAGAGATCGCACCAGATGCCAATTCTAGATCTTATCACACCTGTGGTCACTGCAGCAGCAGGTGAATCCACTTTGTCCAAAAGGGATCTATTCCATTCAATTGCAAATGATCTAGATAAGACAGAGAACAAGATACTGCAGCACGGGACATAGTCGAGTTGGTCAGGTTGAGTGGTGATGAGTTTGCTATTTGGATGAATAAAGAAAGTAAAAAGTGTGAAAGATAAAAAACAAAAGGAGGAAGTATTGAGGTGCATATGAAGACGTATGCTTTCTTCCAATTCATTAAATCGGGCTAATATGAATCAGGTGAATTGAGTTCTGCTTTTGGAAACTGGGTTAAGAAGGGGTGCACCGGTCCTGGAGGTACTGCAATACCAGGTCAATGCGTGGAGTGGACAGAGCAAGCTCTTTTTCCATCTCCCTGTTCTAAAAATCCATTTAATATATGGTCCCCAGATAGGGGACGTATCAGATATTAAACTGATAAGAACAGATTTTTGATTTAAT
This sequence comes from Anomaloglossus baeobatrachus, assembly GCF_048569485.1. NCBI lineage: Eukaryota > Metazoa > Chordata > Amphibia > Anura > Aromobatidae > Anomaloglossus > Anomaloglossus baeobatrachus. The sequence continues at coordinate 162,986,329 of NC_134361.1, read as the reverse complement.
GAAGCTTTCCAAAGCACCACAAAAAATGCATGACCGAAGTCACACCAAAAACAGTGCAAAGGCTAGGATTCGTGTGGACCCCACCGTGAGGAGAGGGTCCCCAAAAATCAACCCCGTCCCTTCGAGCCAGAAGGCCACAGCAAGGGTCAGGGATCTTCGGTGCTCCCCCAAGCCGAAGCCTGGTTGAGCCTTGTCGTTGCTCCCAGCGTCCACCCAGGCATCTTACCCAAGTGGAGTAGAGAGCTACTAGTTGTTGGTTTCGCAGCCGAAACTGCCCGGACCGTCAACCGGTGTTGGTTTCTCAGCCCAAGGCTAACCGGACCTCCAACCGGGTGTTGGTTTCTCAGCCAAAGCTGACCCAGACCTCCAACCGGGTGTTGGTTTCTCAGCCGAAGCTGACCCGGACCTCCAACCGGGTGTTAGTTTCTCAGCCCAAAGCTGACCAGACCTCCGACCGGGATTATAAAAATTTCCCTTCCTAGCCAGAAGGCTGGGATAGGGTAATATGCTCAAAAAGTATGAAAAGGCAAGGTACGGTGTGCTACAGAGGCCAAGGCTTGCCGGGGTCCCAAGCCAGCAAGCTCAGACTCACTCCAGGGTCGTCAGTCCTGGGGCACGTTGTACCATAGCCCCCCATCCTTACTCAGTCTAATAGCCTCGATCCTGGTAGGGCCATGTTTTCCACTAGATGAATATACTATCCACCCAGAGTACTAGCAAGCGCAACCTTCCAGTGTGCATTGTATCATTGTACTAAGGTGGCCTGGAGCTTAAACCACCTCTTCGAACAACACTACACTTGATCTTAGCCAAAAGGCCGAGAAGCGATAACCAGAATTGGTTTGGGCCTCGAGTGGCACCCTGGCCTATGCCGGACACATCTTAGGGAGAGAGAGCGCGAGGGAGACAAACCCACGCCTACACAAGACATTTTGTCACCCAAGCCAACCCTTGAAAAGGCTGCTTTGCAGAGCAAAAACAAGAAGAATGGTGCGTTTTGCAGCCGCCGCCCACTGCAATGAATCTGAATAACTCCTCCTTTTGGGCGCAAGCAACTCCCCTCCCCCTTGCAGTCTTTTCAATTCATGATACAAAAAGACGGACAGGACAGGTTGCCTGACTTTCCGTCACTGCCACCCTTTGCCATCCTTACCCGTAGAAAGCCCTTTCATCATCCCCAAACCCTAATCTTTTCCCTTCCCTTCCCAGCCCCAAACCCTGCCCTCTGTACCCATCTCACCACCCGCATCCCTTCTCCTATCATCCCCCTACCACCCGAGAAAAAAAAAAAAAAAAAAGCTTGCCCCCTCCTTCCACTAGCCCACCTCCCACCCAAAGAGAAACTTCTGCTGCGCAGCTAGCTTTCTAGGCAGCAGCGCTATTGTGATGTCAGCGGGGGGCATTGTGACAAGCCGCCAGTGTTCCGTCTCTTCATGTTGTGCACTGTTCAAACGGAAAATACATCAACAGGCAGACTACAGAAAAGCTTACTAACAAAGGTTAGAGGGGGGCTTTCTCAGAGGGCTTTTTACAGTTTGTCTATTCCCAATTAGCCGTTTAAGTGTACTTAATGAAAGTAGTAATTCTTTCATAGGCCGCCCATTCTTAGTATTTGACGTTCCTTATATTGCGGTATCAGGCTGCGCAGCAGGTTGCAAAACATTCATCACACATGACTGTCCCCAATTGGGTTCAGAAGCTAAATGTCTATCATGACCTCTCTTTTAGAATGTCCAAGAGCAAGCAAACTCTTCCTCCAGGTGAGGGAGCCAACAGCCCACTCAAGACATCATCATTGCTCAAAGAAAACCCCAAAAACCAATGCATGATAGGAATAAACAGGTAACTTTCTTTGGAGTGGAAGCGGAGAGATCGCACCAGATGCCAATTCTAGATCTTATCACACCTGTGGTCACTGCAGCAGCAGGTGAATCCACTTTGTCCAAAAGGGATCTATTCCATTCAATTGCAAATGATCTAGATAAGACAGAGAACAAGATACTGCAGCACGGGACATAGTCGAGTTGGTCAGGTTGAGTGGTGATGAGTTTGCTATTTGGATGAATAAAGAAAGTAAAAAGTGTGAAAGATAAAAAAACAAAAGGAGGAAGCATTGAGGTGCATATGAAGACGTATGCTTTCTTCCAATTCATTAAATCGGGCTAATATGAATCAGGTGAATTGAGTTCTGCTTTTGGAAACTGGGTTAAGAAGGGGTGCACCGGTCCTGGAGGTACTGCAATACCAGGTCAATGCGTGGAGTGGACAGAGCAAGCTCTTTTTCCATCTCCCTGTTCTAAAAATCCATTTAATATATGGTCCCCAGATAGGGGACGTATCAGATATTAAACTGATAAGAACAGATTTTTTTTTTTTTTTTTTTTTTTTGAAGGATGAGTTTGAAAATAATAAAGTGACCGCCTCTCGTTGCCCAGATAACTGTCCGTCACAAGAGGGCTATGACATCCTACGATGCACACTCCCCCAAGGCCAGCAGTTGTGCAATACCCTGGCACCTTTCAGCACCAACCAAGGTAGTACCCTCCCAAACTACACTTGATCTTAGCCAAAAGGCCGAGAAGCGATAACCAGAATTGGTTTGGGCCTCGAGTGGCACCCTGGCCTATGCCGGACACATCTTAGGGAGAGAGAGCGAGAGGGAGACAAACCCACGCCTACACAAGACATTTTGTCACCCAAGCCAACCCTTGAAAAGGCTGCTTTGCAGAGCAAAAACAAGAAGAATGGTGCGTTTTGCAGCCGCCGCCCACTGCAATGAATCTGAATAACTCCTCCTTTTGGGCGCAAGCAACTCCCCTCCCCCTTGCAGTCTTTTCAATTCATGATACAAAAAGACGGACAGGACAGGTTGCCTGACTTTCCGTCACTGCCACCCTTTGCCATCCTTACCCGTAGAAAGCCCTTTCATCATCCCCAAACCCTAATCTTTTCCCTTCCCTTCCCAGCCCCAAACCCTGCCCTCTGTACCCATCTCACCACCCGCATCCCTTCTCCTATCATCCCCCTACCACCCGAGAAAAAAAAAAAAAAAAAGCTTGCCACCTCCTTCCACTAGCCCACCTCCCACCCAAAGAGAAACTTCTGCTGCGCAGCTAGCTTTCTAGGCAGCAGCGCTATTGTGATGTCAGCGGGGGGCATTGTGACAAGCCGCCAGTGTTCCGTCTCTTCATGTTGTGCACTGTTCAAACGGAAAATACATCAACAGGCAGACTACAGAAAAGCTTACTAACAAAGGTTAGAGGGGGGCTTTCTCAGAGGGCTTTTTACAGTTTGTCTATTCCCAATTAGCCGTTTAAGTGTACTTAATGAAAGTAGTAATTCTTTCATAGGCCGCCCATTCTTAGTATTTGACGTTCCTTATATTGCGGTATCAGGCTGCGCAGCAGGTTGCAAAACATTCATCACCCATGACTGTCCCCAATTGGGTTCAGAAGCTAAATGTCTATCATGACCTCTCTTTTAGAATGTCCAAGAGCAAGCAAACTCTTCCTCCAGGTGAGGGAGCCAACAGCCCACTCAAGACATCATCATTGCTCAAAGAAAACCCCAAAAACCAATGCATGATAGGAATAAACAGGTAACTTTCTTTGGAGTGGAAGCGGAGAGATCGCACCAGATGCCAATTCTAGATCTTATCACACCTGTGGTCACTGCAGCAGCAGGTGAATCCACTTTGTCCAAAAGGGATCTATTCCATTCAATTGCAAATGATCTAGATAAGACAGAGAACAAGATACTGCAGCACGGGACATAGTCGAGTTGGTCAGGTTGAGTGGTGATGAGTTTGCTATTTGGATGAATAAAGAAAGTAAAAAGTGTGAAAGATAAAAAACAAAAGGAGGAAGTATTGAGGTGCATATGAAGACGTATGCTTTCTTCCAATTCATTAAATCGGGCTAATATGAATCAGGTGAATTGAGTTCTGCTTTTGGAAACTGGGTTAAGAAGGGGTGCACCGGTCCTGGAGGTACTGCAATACCAGGTCAATGCGTGGAGTGGACAGAGCAAGCTCTTTTTCCATCTCCCTGTTCTAAAAATCCATTTAATATATGGTCCCCAGATAGGGGACGTATCAGATATTAAACTGATAAGAACAGATGAGATTTCATCCACAATTTTCAGAAACGGTCATCGGCCACCACACAAAAGCGCAGTGCCGCAGGTGATCGCCTCCCGAGCCCAGGAACCACCAGCCACAAGGGGGACGTAAGCACCAAAAGGCGCAACAATCTCCAAGGCCGGCGGTTGTGCAAGCCCGGGCCCATCCCAGCCAAGACCAAGGCAAACCCAATGAAGGGACTACACTTGATCTTAGCCAAAAGGCCGAGAAGCGATAACCAGAATTGGTTTGGGCCTCGAGTGGCACCCTGGCCTATGCCGGACACATCTTAGGGAGAGAGAGCGAGAGGGAGACAAACCCACGCCTACACAAGACATTTTGTCACCCAAGCCAACCCTTGAAAAGGCTGCTTTGCAGAGCAAAAACAAGAAGAATGGTGCGTTTTGCAGCCGCCGCCCACTGCAATGAATCTGAATAACTCCTCCTTTTGGGCGCAAGCAACTCCCCTCCCCCTTGCAGTCTTTTCAATTCATGATACAAAAAGACGGACAGGACAGGTTGCCTGACTTTCCGTCACTGCCACCCTTTGCCATCCTTACCCGTAGAAAGCCCTTTCATCATCCCCAAACCCTAATCTTTTCCCTTCCCTTCCCAGCCCCAAACCCTGCCCTCTGTACCCATCTCACCACCCGCATCCCTTCTCCTATCATCCCCCTACCACCCGAGAAAAAAAAAAAAAAAAAAGCTTGCCCCCTCCTTCCACTAGCCCACCTCCCACCCAAAGAGAAACTTCTGCTGCGCAGCTAGCTTTCTAGGCAGCAGCGCTATTGTGATGTCAGCGGGGGGCATTGTGACAAGCCGCCAGTGTTCCGTCTCTTCATGTTGTGCACTGTTCAAACGGAAAATACATCAACAGGCAGACTACAGAAAAGCTTACTAACAAAGGTTAGAGGGGGGCTTTCTCAGAGGGCTTTTTACAGTTTGTCTATTCCCAATTAGCCGTTTAAGTGTACTTAATGAAAGTAGTAATTCTTTCATAGGCCGCCCATTCTTAGTATTTGACGTTCCTTATATTGCGGTATCAGGCTGCGCAGCAGGTTGCAAAACATTCATCACCCATGACTGTCCCCAATTGGGTTCAGAAGCTAAATGTCTATCATGACCTCTCTTTTAGAATGTCCAAGAGCAAGCAAACTCTTCCTCCAGGTGAGGGAGCCAACAGCCCACTCAAGACATCATCATTGCTCAAAGAAAACCCCAAAAACCAATGCATGATAGGAATAAACAGGTAACTTTCTTTGGAGTGGAAGCGGAGAGATCGCACCAGATGCCAATTCTAGATCTTATCACACCTGTGGTCACTGCAGCAGCAGGTGAATCCACTTTGTCCAAAAGGGATCTATTCCATTCAATTGCAAATGATCTAGATAAGACAGAGAACAAGATACTGCAGCACGGGACATAGTCGAGTTGGTCAGGTTGAGTGGTGATGAGTTTGCTATTTGGATGAATAAAGAAAGTAAAAAGTGTGAAAGATAAAAAACAAAAGGAGGAAGTATTGAGGTGCATATGAAGACGTATGCTTTCTTCCAATTCATTAAATCGGGCTAATATGAATCAGGTGAATTGAGTTCTGCTTTTGGAAACTGGGTTAAGAAGGGGTGCACCGGTCCTGGAGGTACTGCAATACCAGGTCAATGCGTGGAGTGGACAGAGCAAGCTCTTTTTCCATCTCCCTGTTCTAAAAATCCATTTAATATATGGTCCCCAGATAGGGGACGTATCAGATATTAAACTGATAAGAACAGATACTACACTTGATCTTAGCCAAAAGGCCAAGAAGCGATAACCAGAATTGGTTTGGGCCTCGAGTGGCACCCTGGCCTATGCCGGACACATCTTAGGGAGAGAGAGCGAGAGGGAGACAAACCCACGCCTACACAAGACATTTTGTCACCCAAGCCAACCCTTGAAAAGGCTGCTTTGCAGAGCAAAAACAAGAAGAATGGTGCGTTTTGCAGCCGCCGCCCACTGCAATGAATCTGAATAACTCCTCCTTTTGGGCGCAAGCAACTCCCCTCCCCCTTGCAGTCTTTTCAATTCATGATACAAAAAGACGGACAGGACAGGTTGCCTGACTTTCCGTCACTGCCACCCTTTGCCATCCTTACCCGTAGAAAGCCCTTTCATCATCCCCAAACCCTAATCTTTTCCCTTCCCTTCCCAGCCCCAAACCCTGCCCTCTGTACCCATCTCACCACCCGCATCCCTTCTCCTATCATCCCCCTACCACCCGAGAAAAAAAAAAAAAAAAAAGCTTGCCCCCTCCTTCCACTAGCCCACCTCCCACCCAAAGAGAAACTTCTGCTGCGCAGCTAGCTTTCTAGGCAGCAGCGCTATTGTGATGTCAGCGGGGGGCATTGTGACAAGCCGCCAGTGTTCCGTCTCTTCATGTTGTGCACTGTTCAAACGGAAAATACATCAACAGGCAGACTACAGAAAAGCTTACTAACAAAGGTTAGAGGGGGGCTTTCTCAGAGGGCTTTTTACAGTTTGTCTATTCCCAATTAGCCGTTTAAGTGTACTTAATGAAAGTAGTAATTCTTTCATAGGCCGCCCATTCTTAGTATTTGACGTTCCTTATATTGCGGTATCAGGCTGCGCAGCAGGTTGCAAAACATTCATCACCCATGACTGTCCCCAATTTGGTTCAGAAGCTAAATGTCTATCATGACCTCTCTTTTAGAATGTCCAAGAGCAAGCAAACTCTTCCTCCAGGTGAGGGAGCCAACAGCCCACTCAAGACATCATCATTGCTCAAAGAAAACCCCAAAAACCAATGCATGATAGGAATAAACAGGTAACTTTCTTTGGAGTGGAAGCGGAGAGATCGCACCAGATGCCAATTCTAGATCTTATCACACCTGTGGTCACTGCAGCAGCAGGTGAATCCACTTTGTCCAAAAGGGATCTATTCCATTCAATTGCAAATGATCTAGATAAGACAGAGAACAAGATACTGCAGCACGGGACATAGTCGAGTTGGTCAGGTTGATTGGTGATGAGTTTGCTATTTGGATGAATAAAGAAAGTAAAAAGTGTGAAAGATAAAAAACAAAAGGAGGAAGTATTGAGGTGCATATGAAGACGTATGCTTTCTTCCAATTCATTAAATCGGGCTAATATGAATCAGGTGAATTGAGTTCTGCTTTTGGAAACTGGGTTAAGAAGGGGTGCACCGATCCTGGAGGTACTGCAATACCAGGTCAATGCGTGGAGTGGACAGAGCAAGCTCTTTTTCCATCTCCCTGTTCTAAAAATCCATTTAATATATGGTCCCCAGATAGGGGACGTATCAGATATTAAACTGATAAGAACAGATGAGATTTCATCCGCAATTTTCAGAATCAAGGTAGCCCCGAAGGCCAGCAGGCCACCACACAAAAGCGCAGTGCCTGGGTGATCGCCTCCCGAGCCCAGGAACCACCAGCCACAAGGGGACGTAAGCACCAAAAGGCGCAACAATCCCCGAGGCCGGCGGTCGTGCAAGCCCGGGCCCCTCCCAGCCAAGACCAAGGCAAACCCAATGAAGAGACTACACTTGATCTTAGCCAAAAGGCCGAGAAGCGATAACCAGAATTGGTTTGGGCCTCGAGTGGCACCCTGGCCTATGCCGGACACATCTTAGGGAGAGAGAGCGAGAGGGAGACAAACCCACGCCTACACAAGACATTTTGTCACCCAAGCCAACCCTTGAAAAGGCTGCTTTGCAGAGCAAAAACAAGAAGAATGGTGCGTTTTGCAGCCGCCGCCCACTGCAATGAATCTGAATAACTCCTCCTTTTGGGCGCAAGCAACTCCCCTCCCCCTTGCAGTCTTTTCAATTCATGATACAAAAAGACGGACAGGACAGGTTGCCTGACTTTCCGTCACTGCCACCCTTTGCCATCCTTACCCGTAGAAAGCCCTTTCATCATCCCCAAACCCTAATCTTTTCCCTTCTCTTCCCAGCCCCAAACCCTGCCCTCTGTACCCATCTCACCACCCGCATCCCTTCTCCTATCATCCCCCTACCACCCGAGAAAAAAAAAAAAAAAAAGCTTGCCCCCTCCTTCCACTAGCCCACCTCCCACCCAAAGAGAAACTTCTGCTGCGCAGCTAGCTTTCTAGGCAGCAGCGCTATTGTGATGTCAGCGGGGGGCATTGTGACAAGCCGCCAGTGTTCCGTCTCTTCATGTTGTGCACTGTTCAAACGGAAAATACATCAACAGGCAGACTACAGAAAAGCTTACTAACAAAGGTTAGAGGGGGGCTTTCTCAGAGGGCTTTTTACAGTTTGTCTATTCCCAATTAGCCGTTTAAGTGTACTTAATGAAAGTAGTAATTCTTTCATAGGCCGCCCATTCTTAGTATTTGACGTTCCTTATATTGCGGTATCAGGCTGCGCAGCAGGTTGCAAAACATTCATCACCCATGACTGTCCCCAATTGGGTTCAGAAGCTAAATGTCTATCATGACCTCTCTTTTAGAATGTCCAAGAGCAAGCAAACTCTTCCTCCAGGAGGGGGAGCCAACAGCCCACTC